>NC_134089.1:95110160-95410160 GCF_000715075.1 Nicotiana tabacum
CCCATAGAGTTTTCAGGCCTTGTCGATAAATTCAGTTTAAAAGTTAAACCTAATATTTTATACACACAACTCATGAAATCTAAGACATCCTTGACTTCATCCTTAATCTGTGACTCCCTGCAGAAGATGTGAGCATCATCCTGCTCAAATTTCCTAACGCGAGTTAAGCCGGTAAGTGAACCACTGATCTCATTCCTGTGAAGAACCCCAAAGTCAGCCAGACGAAGTGGTAGCTCCCTGTAGGAACGACCACGGTGATTGAATATTAAACAATGTCCGGGGCAGTTCATTGGCTTCAGCGCGTATTCTTGTTTGTCAATCTCAAACACAAACATGTTGTCCTTGAATTTTGCAGCATGACCAGAAGTTTCCCACAACTTCATCCTGTACATATTTGGACTCCAAACCTCCTCGTACCCTCTCTTCCAATACTTACTCTTTATGAAATCCAGTAATCTGTTGCAAATTCGAGTACCATGTGGAAGAAAGAAACAACTTCTAGGGCTTAATTCATCAAAAAAGAAAAGATCCTGCTTGTCACCCAGCTTTCTGTGATCGTAGTCCATTACTTCCTCCGACTGTTTCTGATCCATAATCCGCACGTCCCAATTTAATAAGTATGGCTATTAAGAAGAAATCTAGCAAACAAGAAAAAGAAAGAGGTAGGAGGCAACCACAAGAAGAATAGGTCGTAACACCCTATTTATAATGGTGCAAAACCTTCTTTGAGTAGAAATTGTAAAACCTATATTCAAATAAATTAGCAAATATAAAATCCTAAACCAGTTAGGTTTCCTACTCTTTCTTTAATTCCTATGTGAACTAAGTAAACAAATTAACAAAATTAATATAAATCTTAGAAAAGTTACCAAAATAGTATCAACCTCAATGGCAATAACGTTTTATCTAGGCAGAATACATAGTTTACCCCCGGAACTATGGACCAAATCCCTGTGACACACCTTTTGGGAAGAAAAAATTACCTTACACACTCAACCTTTTCCGAGTGTGTCTAATACACACCTCTTTAGTGTTTAACCATTTTTTTCTCAGCAAGTGTAATCACGCACTAATAATAATGTGGCACGTGTGATTAACCTTTTGTAAAAAATAAAAAATATTTGAAATTATAATTATATCCTAATTGCCAAAATATTCTTCCATCTTCTTCATCTCCCCCAAGCTATACCACCATGGCTGCTAACTCTCCAAAGCGAAACACTGATGCAAAAAGAAAAAAAATACCACTACCTCATCCTACCACATTTAAGACCCACCACCCTAACCGCATAAATTCCCCGCTAATCTTCATTTTCTTTGCCCCATTCAACACCCCGACAGTTTAAATTCACTATTACTCTCTATTTTTTTGCCGTGTTCAACATTCCACCCATTTAATTATAAAACTCAGATTTGTATGTGCTATAATTTTGAAAACTGGTGGTGTCTATTCCAGTTCATGAGATCATAGACAAGGTCTTCGTCATTGCCATATATAAATAAGACTTCAGAAAAAGGACTGCATATCAAAGTTGTTAGAGAGAAAAAAATAAACCCGATTGCGATTATTCTGTATCTAGTTTATCAAAACTGTAAAAAGAGCAATCATTCTGGGATTAAATCATCTTCCTTATTATTTCAAGAAGCTAATCAAAATCTAAATCTGAAAAATACTCAATCTCAAAAACAATTGTCAATTTGGAGATTTGAATCGCGAGTCATAACCAAAATATATTGGTGTTCAAATATATATTGGTGTTCAAATATGGAAACTCTGGTTCTTTGTATTTTCTCGTTCCCTTTTAGATCTTGGGGGAAAATCTGGTGGGGTGTGGGGTGTTGTGACAGAAGAACCTGGAAAAGAATTGATGAAATCTTTTTAGAAAATAAAAAAATGAAAAATGAAAAATCTACACAAATAGTTTCCAGATGACGATTTAGATACAACATATTAACTCTTCACTCGCCTCTTATGCGTGTAAATCACGAGTGTAAAAGTAGTGTGTATTAGATACACTTTGGAAAGGTTGAGTGTGTAAGGTAATTTTTGTTCCCAAAAGGTGTGTCACAAAGATTTGGCCCATAGTTCCGGGGGTAAACGATGTATTCTGCCTTTTATCTACTTTTTTTGAATTAATAAACTATGGCAAAATGGTCTAGGAGACACTTGTACTTGTTCCGGTTTGTCATCCCGATCCCTACGCTCCATAAAGTTTCATCCGAACACTTCAACTTAATCAAAACAAGACTTTTAAACACCTCCGGAATCGTGTGATGCTCACTTGCTTGACGTGGATGATAAATCAGCATCCACATCAGATTCTATGCCAAAATAATATTATTTAACAAAATTTTAATTTCATAAACAAAAAATAAAATAAAAAAAGCAAAAAATTAAAATTAAAGAAAACCCCTTCTCCCTTCTTCAAACCCACCCACTCAACCTTCTTAAAATAATAACCCACTTGGCATGGTTCCTCCACCATGAGTACCACTACTTCTTTCACTCCTCTTTTAAAGAAAATTATTTATCCATGAAAAATACATGAGCAGAGAATTAAGTCTTTTGAATTTTGACTTATTCCTCTACCCCAATTTGGAAGGGCTGTGAAAAAATTTGAAAGTTAAAACCACCGAAAAAAATGGAGGAGTCATAGAGAAGGAGAAGATGACATGGTGGAAGAAGAAATACATACCAAGGAAATCTAATGAAAGAAGGGATGAAGAAAGATGAAGAAAAAGGGGAAGGGAGGGGATCTAAAGAAGAAGACGAGGGGGGGGGGCGGAGGGGTGGGGGGGGGGGGGGGGGGTTCAGAACAAAGGGGAAGGGACTGAAGAAGAAGAAGGGGAGGGGAAATAACTAAAGGGGAAGGGACTGAAGAAGAAGAAGGGGGAGGGGGGATGAAGAAGAGGAGGAGGGGGAGGGGACAGAACAAAGGGGGAGTCGCTGCTAATATCATTTATTTATTTATTAATTTTTATTTTTTAAAAAAAAAACATCAACTCACGCAACTAATGTGCGTGTAAATCACTCATTTTGTCCACCTCAGCCATATCAATGCCACATAAGTTTGGTCAACGGTCAAAAAGGTTTAAAAGTCTTGCTTTGATTAAGTTGAAGTGTCTGGATAAAATTTTATGGAGTGTAGGGACCGGGATGACAAATCGGAACAAGTACAAATGTCTCTCAGGCTATTCTGCCTTAAACTATAACAGATAAAGCGTTAAGACAGTGACTGTCGTTAACAAATAGCGGACTAAAGCAAAGCTACAGGGCAAGTCAAATTTTAAAGAAAATCCCTGAAACTGTAAATGCCATTGAATTGAAAGCGAAGATAGTAGGCTACAGTTCCAACAGTAAATACTTATTCACACCATTTTTTACGCTTAACTAAATATTTAATTTTATAATCAGCGAATCAACACAAAAATGCATATTATTTAACCATAATCTATATCTATATATCTATATCTATCTGTTATGAAACAATAAAAGAATAAGAGTATTGCAGAGAAAAAGAGAGAGAAAATTCTTATTGAATTTTGGGATGAATTACAATGAAATATAACCCTCTATTTATAGGGAGAGATTGGCTTAGCCACCAAGCAATAAACCCTAGAATCTCTCTAAATATAGACATTCATCTTAAATAGAATTCTATTTATAATACTCCCCCTTGAATGTCTATTCAACAGATAATGTGCCTCGTTAAAACCTTAACTAAATAAAACCCAATGGGAAAAAAATTGTAGAAAAGGAAAAAGAGTACACATATCTAACAATACGCTTTTTGGTTGCCTCGTTAAAAATCTTGCAGGGAAAACCTAATGGGAAAAAAACTTGTAAGGAAAAAAGAGTGCAACGCGCATTAACTCCCCCTGATGAGAGCATCAATTCACATCTTTAAGCATTTGCATTCTAATCTTGTGTACCATCTTCAAACGATCTTTGGTAGAGACTTGATAAACAAATCAACCATATTAACCTGAATGAATGTATTGCATCTTGAAATCATCATTCTTGATAGAGATGTAATGTCTTCATAAACTTCCGTAGAATGGCCTTTTCAATATCTCCATAGAGGTATTCTCGCTATCACATTATCATGCTTATAGTTATAGCAAAATACATATGTGCACAAATTACACTTATCATACGGTACTTCGGGACCAAGAATTGTATATGCTTCAAGCGATTTAAATCCTTCAAGGATTGTCATATAAGTTAAGTCATATAAGCCATATAATAGACTTTAGATGCATATCAAATTTTTATGTCATGCTAGACATATAAGATATCGAAAACTGATTGCACATACCATTGACTTTATACTTTCAAGTATTTGAACAACATAGACAAAATTATATGTCTTTCATATGAATCAATTCTACTTGAATTATGTCTCTTCCATTTGGCCAATACTTTTGTGTCTATATTCGATAGACTTAAGATCCTCATCTATACTTAGCGCTATGATAGATGTCGTCGACAAACATTTTATATCGGTTCTAATATTTTTTTCATAAAGGCATAACATAGAGATCTCTTCATTCATATATTCAGGTACCTGAATCTCTTATGAGACTTTATGAAGTGTTATGTCATGTGATCTTCTAGATCACTTGACTCCTTTATTATGATCATTTTGATCATTTGCTCATCTTATTTATCAAGAAGTTCTATTTGAAACCGATTTGTCTATACGCTTTAAGCGTACTATAGACTTTGTTCTTCTAGGACTTAATATGAGCATTTGCAATGAGAATATAGTCACTTTTTTTGGGTCAACAAATGCGTATGACATGCTTTGAAATATATTGCAAGCGAATTATCTTTTTATGAACTTCAAGTTCATATTAATTTATTCGAGGATCTAGATATACACATGATAATTCATTCCACGTAACTTTTTCTCAAGTGTTCATCATGTCTGCCTCTCATGTTAGAAAAACTAACTTGTTTCCTCAACTTTGAGAGCATATCTTTGTGTGTCATGGTGCTAATCAAAATATATTCCCCACATCAATAATAATAAGATGGAATTATTTGGTTCTTGACCCCGAACCACTTGTGAGGGGAGAATGTAATATACAAACTGATATAGGTAACTTTGTTCTCATAAGCAATAGTTTAGCTATTAAGTGGGGGCACTCAATAAATTATTTTGCTAAACCAACTTATCAAGATAAACTTTCTTGAGTAGAAAATCTGGAAATTATGCTCGAAATTAAATTATTAAGCAAGTTACCTCGCAAAACATCATATTGCGGGTTAATAATAATCGCACGTGTAACCATCACATAGATGCATCTTATGTGGTATACATGGAAAGTGAATGAGCCCATATTCACTTTTGATATTTCCAGCGTTTATGGGATTCAATCCCAATTTTAGTTGGTCTACTAATTAATGAGAACAAGCAACATAGGAGAATTCGTAAAGAACTTTCTAGTTCTTTAATATTTACCCATGTGAATTCTCTATTATTTTTGCACATCATACTTAAATTGATATGGTTAAACCAATTATGCCAACTAAATAAATTATCAATATTGATAAACTTCATATTTACACCACGACGCGTGCAATTATCAATAAACTTCAAGTTTATTATGATATGGGTTTTTATATCAATAAACTTCTACTTTATTGTTGTATTCTTTTGTTTGTGTGGTACAAACTGGAGAATAAAGCGGGTAACTTTTCACATACATATTACCCCGCTATAAGTTGTAGTAATAGAAGATATTAAATTTTTCCTTTATTTATAGTCTCAATATAATCAACCGCTTTCGCGTATACTTTAGAAACTGAATAAGTTTATTTGAGACTTACTACAACACAATACCTTATTGATAATCAATTGTGTTTCTCCATAATAGTATAGTTGGCTCTTGCAAAGTTCTCAATTAATTTTGTAGTACCACAAATTCATAAACATCCATATAGTAAATATTTCTTTGAAGAAGGAAGTTATACCATTATGGTAATTGTCAAAATTATATGCAAGATCTACTCCTTGCATCACTGTTGTCCTTTAATAATCACATAACCATATTATTTTGCGTACAATAGGTACATGACCAGTGATCATTCATGCCATAATGATGGCATTATTTTCTTATTTCATCTCAAACCTTCCTCTAGAGGTGAATGTGGTATATTCACTACCACTAACACGTTCATATTCTTCCAATAATGAATATTTCATAAATCACATGTTGTCACATTCACATCATGAATGAAACATAATCATCTATATGTGCTTTACAAAATCTCATGTCAAATCGATGACAAATATTATTTTCACAAAGTGAAGGATTATTTTGAGAATCCTTATTGTTCTCATTACCACAATGATGACGATTATAATTTCGTCTATTGCCACGGATACATTCATAGTAATAATTTTGTCTTCTTTCAGACTTATCACATACTGCTATCACATTCTCTAAAGGGAATGAGAATGGAGCAAATTCAATGGGACGGGTTTTTAATTCTTTGCACACAATCATAAATGAATTTTGGCCATGACAAGGCATAGAAATTTTACCACTTTGGGTGGTTATAATATCTTTCAAACTCCATTAGAGTTGCAATCAAAATTTATCGTCTTTGCTTATATTTAAAATCAAATTATAGAATGTCAAGAATTTGAAAGAGAAAAGTAAAATACTTACCTTAAATCCAGAATTTAATCATGAAGGAAGTTCATAGAACAATTGACAATCATTATGCTCAATCACAAAGCTTCTACTCAATTGATTAGAGTCTCGTGCTGATAACGTGTTATGAAACAATAAAAGAAGAAGAGTATTGCAGAGAAAAAGAGAGAGGAAATTCTTATTGAATTTTGGGATGAATTACAATGGAATAGAACCCTCTATTTATAGGGAGAGATTGGCTTAGCCACCAAGCAATAAACCCTAGAATCTCTCTAAATATAGACATTCACCTTAAATAGAATTCTATTTATAACACTCCCCCTTGAATGTCTATTCAACAGAGAATGTTTCACGCTAAATATTAAATGACAAAAATATCCCCTAAATATTGATCGACTTTTATGCCCCTAAAGCTAAATTGTTTCTTCAAAGAATAATCCATATTGGATAAAACTTGTAATATTAACTTTACCTAATTTGTAGATTTTTGAAATCGACTAAAATTTGGTCTCCGTGAATTTCTGCCACCAGCCATGAATTAAAAAAATTTCCAAACTCAAGTTATAGTAATACTTCTATTAGAAAGACAATAGTACTCCGTTATTTGAAATTCTTTAAAGAGATAATCCAGACGTGTGTTTAATTTATATTGGTATATTGTTAAGCTATATATTTTTCTTGTGTCTTTGTTTCTCTTTGAGTGCTAATACCCAGTAACTAGACAAGAACTTAAAACATCTGAATGATATCCTTAAGATTATCTTGTATTTTTTTTTTATCTTCTACTTTTCACTCTTTGGATGTATTTTTAGAGGCACGCTATTGCTGTAGACGTGTATTTAGATAATAATATAACCACTGCCTATATTAATTTTGTTAACATGTATTTAAATAATATATGCCAGTGTATATATCAGTTTCAGAGTACATTGAAATCTCAATTTTTCAATAGGTCGTAATTCAAATTACTAAAATTTGCGTGATTGATGTCCCAATGTTGTTGGTATGTGATTGAAGCCTTTTCTTACCGTGCTCTCTTTATCAATTATATAAATTAGTATGTCAACTGACAAATTTCAAAGATCCTGCTCCTTCTAATACCTCCATCTCAACCAAATACACAATCACCCGAGCGATATTAACTTTTTGTGAAAAATCTGTATTTTGATTATTTTCCAAAATACTTATGATTTGAGGTCTTCCTCATAAAAGTGGATCTAATTTGATTTTTTTTAGGTCTAAAGTGACTGAAATTACAGAATTACAATATCACATATATGGACTCTTAGTATGTGTTTGGACAAATTATGAGTTGAAAAAAGAAGAAAATACTTCAAGTACTTTTGGCTTGATCAGAATTTTGGTCTGAAGGTACATATATGTTGTTTTAGATTTTGTTTCTTATGCACATTGACATTACGAAGAGTAATTAAAGAGTATACATGTCTAAGCTGAATTATTATCGAGTAATTAGAGTTTATGTTTAATACCATGTTGCATATTAAGACTTCTGACATGGTTCAAATAATACATATTCGATAAATAAAACTGATTTTAAAATCCTAAATAGGTAAATATTAGGAAATTTAACACATGAAATGATTATAGGTGTGAAACAATTTAATAAAATATAATTTAAACAACCAACAAAATATTTTTGTATGGAAAGGAAAATAAAGGATCAAAATTGATCTTGCACGAAAAAAATTTCTTGTACGATATAGGCACAAAAATTTACTCGAATATATAATATTTTTTGTCCTTCATTGAAAAGAAATTTACTTTTTACTTTTTATATTCTCTTCTTTTTTCTTAATATATTTATCCTTATTTAGTTTATCTCGAACTCCTAAATATTAGGCAATAATAAAAAAATTAATTGATTTTAAAATCTTAAATATTGGGAAAGTAACTTAACTTACATATTTGTCCAATGCAAAATTTATTTTAAAGGAAGAAAAGACGAATGACATTGTAGATTAGTGTAACTTCTAACTAATAAATTTGTAATTGTAATCGTATCATCATTTATCAATTGATGAGATTTCTGTCATTGACCAATTATTTGTTTGGTTGGAGTTACGTTCTCGTTGTTAAAAGAAATGTTTCATAACATAAACAAATTCACCATCTATCTATTTAAAGGCTCTTGATTACTAATAATAATTTCATCCATCTCAAGAACGTAATAGTTTGGTTGGAGTAGGTGATATACTAGGAAAACTTTATAATAGTTTAGATGAGTTGTAAATAATGCTACTTGGTAATAAAATTCTTATTTACCCCAAAAAATTCATCCATCTCAAATTATTTGTCATATTTCTATTTGATATGCCCTTAAAAAATAGTTAGAAGGAATTTGATTGTTTTATCCTTATTTATGTATTTTATATAATCTCTCTTCATTGAATATTTACTTTATTTATGTGTCATCTCCATCTTGAAGAACAATTACTATTAAGGATAAAATGAGAAAAAAAATTGAAAGTACAAGAGGAAGGGTGAATTGTGCATTTTTAAACTTTATCACTATTAGTTGACTGCTTTGTCAATTAGTCAACTAGATACAATAACCTAACAGTTATAATAGCAGAATGTAAAATACATAAAGTAAGTGCAGGAATTAAAAACACCGGAATTTTATACTGGTTCGGATTCAATGTGAATCCTAGTCCAGTCCCCTTGGGTTGCAAGGGAGTTCTCTTTAGTAAATGCGTTTCTCCGAATGCAATAAAAATGACGTGATAGCTCAGTTCCTATAACACTCGTCTCTTTTGATACAATGCATCACCAGTATTATACTCTCCTTTTTTCTCTGACTTGTTACACAGCAGATCTTAGAGAACTACAATGTTTGTATGCAGTAGAACAAAGAGAGGATTTTTGGTTTGATCAAAGTATATTTGTCTAAGGCTTGATGCTGAGTATAAATACTTTGGTGAAGACCGTTTGCTGACGAGACTTGACAACCCAAGAGATTTGATCCTTGGAAAGAGATTGATTCTTTCCAAGAATAAGATTGCTTGTCGTTGCTCTTCCTTGATGAGAGGAAATTAACAGCTTTCCTTCTACAGTTGTTAATGATGAGGGTTTACTCCTTGATTGTAGGTCCTTCCGAAATTAGCCGCTCAACTACTCTTCTCACAGAATCTTCGATGCTTTTTGACTGCTTCAATCTTCCGGATTTGAATGTGCTGGCCTTGATTAATGTCTTAAGTTTAGGCTTGCTTGATTCTTTCCATCGCAGTTGTCCGTAATCTTTGCTGATTGATTTCTTTCCTTAAGCATCCAGATTGACTTCAGCAATCTGGTAGTAGCTCCTTGATTCCTTGTTCTTCTGTAATTGATTTCCTGCACAGATATATTATTTGCATCATTAAAATTAGATCTAACAATCTCCCTCTTTTTGATGATGACAAAATAATATATATGTGTAAACACCAGTTGACTTCCCTGTGTTTTACTCCACCTCTATGTATGCAGTTGGCAGGTTCATGGTACTCCCCCTCAGTTCATGTAGCTGACTAGTCCATGGTTGTAGTCGACTCCTACTACACAGTCAACTATACCTGTACAGATACAACATATACTCTTCTCCCCCTTTTTGGCATCAGCAAAGAGGGAACAAACCAAGAACTAAATAGATATATAGCATTAAACATCAGGGTTATAGTCCAAAAAAACAAGAGAAAAACAAAAATTATCCAATGGCTGAGATAACAGCCTAAAAATAGCACAGCAAAAGAAAAATTGTCTTAAGCAACCATATTAACGACGCAGAAAATAAGTAAGAGTGTTGCAGATGGCCTCCTTAAATTGTTCAAAGCTAGCATTGGCTGAGATGCTCACTCCATCCAACTTGTCATAAATCTCCCTGAAAGTTTTGACAGCATTCTCCCTAACTCTGAGAACAACGACTATAATCTTTGACACATCAGACCTTGTTTCCTTGGAGATGGCATGAATGTCACCAACAGTAGACTGAGTGGCTGTGAGGAGATTTTTGATTTCAGAGAGTTGAGTGTCAATGGCACGAAACTTTTCACCAAGGTCAGGATCACCAGGGCTGGGATGAGAGGCAGAGGGTTTAGGTTTGGGCTCTATAGGAGCATGCTTTGCTTCACCTTCGTGCTTCTTAACCCAGGAGCCCTTCACACTCACATATCCCATACTTGCAAAGGCTCTAAAGTTGTAAGACTTTGAAACAGTTATGAAGGGATAATTGGACAGGAAAATTTGATGAGCTTCCAGAATGTGAGTGATGGTCATGCCATAGGGTAGACTGGTGGGATCTTCAACACATTCAATCATGAAATTAATGACCCAGGAGGATAACTTGATTTTGTGTTTGGTCACAAGGCAGTAGACTAAGAAAGTGTCTCTTTGAGAGAAGGTTGAGAAGGAACCAATGTGGGGAAGCAGAGTAGTTGCTACAATATGGCCAGAACTCGAGTTTCGAAACTAACATCATTGGGACCTAATTGGTTGGGAAGGGAATCAGAAGGACACTCAGTAATACACTGTTTGGCTTGGTCAAAAGAAATTTCAAAATCATCGGGCCAGGTGTTTGTGAAAAGCATAGGAAAACCAGAACATCGACACTGAAAGAGCGAATCAAACAGGGCACAATCAAGAACAATACGCTTACTTAACACTAAGGATTCCAACCTGTCAGGTTTACTAGAACGGAGATTAGCATAAAACATCTTTACTAGGGGCTCATAGACCTTAGGCGGAGGAATAGAGAGGAACTTAGCCCACCCTTGATGAATAAAGAGATTTTTGACCTTACAATTTAGGGCTTCCATGTCGTCAAGGTCGACTAACCTTCCATGAGCAACAGGCTTATCCTTCAGAGCAACGAAGAAATCCCTATTTGGAGAATCCCACAAATTTAGGTCAGATTCTAGAGAGCTAGAAAGATCAATCTTGGATTTTTTTGGGGTAGAGGAAACAGGGGAGTCTTCCATGGGTCATTTTCCTAGGGATTTTTCTCCTAAGTTTTGAGAGTGATCAGAGAAATCTCCCTGTGAAGTGGCGAAACCCTCAAAGTGGTCGGACCCTAGGTCTACTTGTTTTGGGGGCATAGACGGGGGTTTTGCTTTGGAGCAGGTACTTTTTCTGGTGGAAGCAGAGGGATTTCTGGGTTGTTTGGCCATTGAAGGAAAATGGTTTGATCAGAGCTTTGGAGAAGGGTTTTCTAGATAATAGAGATGAAAGTGACTGAAAGGGGTTCTCCGACTAAAGAAGAGAAACTTCTGACGGTTGAGTATAGAAAAGGAAAAGGCGTCAATTGAAGGGATGCGATGATTGGCTTTCCAACTTTGAACGATAAACTGATGTGAAAGAACAAAAAAGAGAGGGAAAAATGGAGGTGTAATTAATGCATGAGTAAAGGACAATTATTACACCTGTAAAAGTATCTGCAATACACATATGTCCTATAGGTTATTAGTTAAGCAAGTAATTCCAAGTAATTTTCTTAAAGCACAAAATCTATCCTCTAATAATGGCTTAGTAAAAATATCTGCTAACTGATTAGTAGTTCCAACAAAAGATATTTTTATGTCTCCCTTAAGAACACGATATCTAATAAAGTGATGTTTGATATCTATATGCTTTGCTCTAGAATAATGCACATGATTTTTTGAAAAACAAATAGCACTTGAATTATCACAAAAAATTTGTATAGGTTTAAAAGAAAGTTCATAGTCACCTAGTTGATGGGACATCCACAGTAATTGTGCGCAGCATTGTCCAATGGCAATGTATTCAGCTTTAGTGGTAGATAATGCAACTGATGCTTGTTTTTTACTATTCCAGGATATCAATGCCTTTCCAAGTAATTGAAATGTACCACTTGTGCTTTTTCTATCTTCCTTATCACCTGCAAGATCAGCATCTGAAAAACCTTCTAATTTAAAAGATTTAGAGCGAGGATACCATAGTCCATGAGTTACATTCCCAATGAGACATCAGATGATTCTCTTCACTCCAGTTAGATGAGATTCCTTAGGAGCTAACAGAAACCTGACATATTTACACAGACTAAACATAATATCCGGTCGACTTACCGTCAAATATAGTAATGATCCAATCATTCTACGATATTTAGTTTCATCAACAGGGATTCCCTGTCATCTTTGTCTAGATTTGTTGAAGGACTCATTGGTGTGCCAATGAATTTTGCATTACTCATGCCAAATTTTTGAATCAGTTCCTTTGTGTATTTGGTCTGACATATAAAGGTTCCTTCTTCAGATTGTTGAATTTGGAGTCCAAGGAAGAATATTAGCTCTCCCGTCATGCTCATTTCGAATTCACTTTGCATAAGATTTGAAAATTCCTTGCACATAAGAGGGTTAGCACTACCTAATATAATATCATCAACATAAATCTGAATAATGAGATTACCTTCTGATGATCTTTTAATAAACAAGGTAGTGTCTAATTTACCTCTTGTGAAGCCATAATTAACAAGAAAAGAACTAAGTCTACCATACCAAGCACGTGGGGCTTGCTTTAGTCCATATAGAGCCTTAGTGAGCTTGTATACATGGTAGGGAAACTTTGAATCTACAAACCCAGGCGGTTGTTTCACGTATACTTCTTCCTTAATTAATCCGTTCAAAAAGGCACTTTTGACATCCATCTAAAACAACCTAAATCCTTTAAATTATGTGTATGCCAGAAGAATTCGTATGGATTCCAAGCGAGCTACTGGAGCGAAGGTTTCGTCATAGTCGACTCCTTCCTGTTGTGAGTATCTCTGAGCAACTAGTCTGGCTTTATTCCTTACGACATTTACATCCTCGTTCAATTTGTTTTTGAAGACCCACTTTGTTCCGATTACAGAAACATTTTCAGGTTTGGGTATCAGATTCCACACCTGATTTTTACCGAACTGATCTAACTCTTCCTGTATTGCTTGAACCCAACTTGAATCTTTTAGAGCTTCCTCTATCTTCTTTGGTTCAACCTGAGAGATTAATGCAACGTTTTCTTTCTTTTTGAGAGCTCCTCTGGTTTTTATTCCTTCATTTGGATCCCCAATGATGAATTTTTGAGGATATTCAGGATCGCTTCTCCATTCATTTGGACGTACTACATTAGTAGTCAACTCGATTGGATGATCCGATACACTGCTGCTGATTTCATTAGTTGACTCTATTGTAGCAGATATATCATTTGACTCTTTAGATTTACTTGTCTCTTGAATTTCTTGATCTTGATCTTCATCACCAGCAGTAATTCCTTCTCGACCAAGGGATTATTTTCATCGAATATAACATGTACAGATTCTTCTACACATAATGTGCGTTTATTATAGACTCTAAAAGATCTACTATTTATTGAGTAGCCCAGAAAAATACCTTCATTACTTCTTGGATCAAATTTACCAAGGTTGTCCTTACCGTTATTGTGAATAAAACACTTACTTACGAAGGGATGAAAGTAACTGATATTGGGACGTTTACTTTTCCATAATTCATAGGGAGTCTTCTTCAGAATGAACCTTATGAGACACTGGTTGAGAATGTGGCATGATGTACTTACAGCTTCTGCCCAAAAATGATTTAGCAGTGAATGATCTAGTAACATGGTTCTTGCCATATCTTGAGTGTTTTGTTTTTTCTTTCTACAACCCCATTCTGTTGTGGTGATCGTGGTGTAGAGAAATTATGAGTGTATCCCTCACCATTACAGAAATCTTCAAATGCTCTACTTTCAAATTCTTCTCCATGATCACTCTGAATTGTTGAGATCAGATATCCCTTTTCTCTTTCAACCTTTTTGCAGAAAACTTCAAAATTTCTTAATGCTTCATTCTTATGAGATAAGAAAATTACCTAAGTGAAACATGAATAATCATCAACAATAACAAAGGCATACCTCTTTCCTCCTATACTAGCAGTTCTAGTAGACCCAAATAAATTCATATGAAGCAATTGCAAAGGTTTAGAAGTATATGCAATATCTTTATTTTTGAAAGAGTTTCTGGTCTGCTTACCAATATGACATGCATCACAGATATGAGTTCTAGAAAAAATCATTTTGGGTAGGCCAACAACTAACTCATGTTTGGACAATGTTTCTATCAAATGCATGCTAGCATGACCAAGTTTCCTATGCCATAACCATGGATCATCAGACATAGATGTTAAGCAAATATGACCATCTATCTTTTCAAAACCATCAAGGATATAAACATTTTCATATCTTTTTCCAAGAAGGACTGTTTTACCTGATTCGTCTTCAATAGCACAGCCTGTTTTCTTAAAATTTACCTCATATCCTGAGTCGCATAATTGACTTATGCTCAGGAGGTTGTAGTTGAGTCCATCGACGAGATAAATTTCAGTGATGTCACAGTTGTTATTGAATGGAATTGTTCCAGTACCAATTATTTTACCTTTCGAGTCATCCCCAAAATTGACGCTTCCTCCATCAATTTTTGTAACTTCTTTGAACATGTTTTTGTCGCCTGTCATATGACTAGAACACGCATTGTCTAGATACCATTTTCCTTTGCGGCTTATTCTGTGGTGTTCCTGCAAAACAAAGTGATTACTTTCTTTTAGGTACCCAAGCTTGCTTGGGTCCTGGAGGGTTAATATTGCTAGATTCAGAATTGTTTTTTGGTTTCAAAACCCATCCTGAAACATTTGCATTACGAAAGCGACAAAAGGAATATTTGTGTCCACTTTTGTTACAATAGTGACACGTTACTTCTGACCCACCTTTAGGTCTTTCATTAGTTTTAGTACTAGTGGACTTTGTTCTGGATGGTCCTTTTTCGGTTGAACTGTAAGTCGTCTGGTTTGACCTGACAGAACTGTGACTGGTGGATTTGCGCATGCCATTAAGTTGCATTTGCAATTCCTAAAACTGTTCTTGAAGTACTTCTTTTTCAATTTCACATACTTCATGTTTGAGTTTCCAGTCTTTAACATCTTTATTTAGTCTCTTAAGCTTATTCATCATTTTTTGATATTCATTCAAAGTTAAATCAAGAATATCCTGCGATTCATTGCATCTTTCACAGTCATAAAATCTTACCTCACTTGTTTCAGCTCGTACCATGAAACAGTTTTCATTTTCGTCATCTGAAGTGTCCTCGTCTGTCTAGCATCCTGAGGATTTGTTCATTTCGTTTTCCAGAATCATCATGAAGCAGAGATTTGCTATCTCTTCATGGTCTGAACTGTCCTCATCACTCTAGCTTCCAAAAGATTTGTTCTTGTTAAAGCCTCTAGAAATATTTCTTTTTACTTCTAGGCACTCGGCTTGAATGTGTCCAAATCTTCCACACTCATAGCATTTTCCACCATTCTTGTCTTGTTTGTTGTATTGCCTGGATCGTCTTGGTGGAATTCTTCTTTTCTTTGTATTTCTGAATCTTCTCATTAAGCCATCCATGTTTCTCGATAGCATAGCAATCTCTTCTTGTAGAGCTTCAGGATCATCATCAATTTCGTTTTCAGCTATTTTAGTTGAAGCCTTGAATGCAACTATTTTCTTTTTTTCTTCTTGACTAGTCTTCTTGAGATGCGTCTTTTCAAAGGTTATGAGTTCTCCTCGTAGTTCATCATATGATAATTTGTTTAGATCCTGAGATTCCAGTGTGACTACTTTGGTTTGCCAAGTGGTTGGCAGGCTTCTCAGAATTTTTCTAACTTGATCACCTCTAGTATATGGCTTGCCAAATACCTTTAGATCGCTAATTATTTTGTTGAACCTGGCAAATATCTCTTTAATAGATTCTCCTTCTTTCATTGAGAAGAGTTCGTAATCATGAACCAACATGTTAATATGTGTTTCCTTTACTTTGTTGGTTCATTCGTATGTAACCTCAAGCTTGTCCCACATTTCTTTGGCTGTGTCACAGCTAGAGATTTTCTCATATTCTTCACCACTTATAGCATTGTGAAGCAGATATCTCGCTTTATTGTTAACTTGTACCATTTCCATTTGCTCTTTTGTATATGAATCTATATCATTAGGATCAACAAGTGGTGGAGTAGTAGCTGGCAGGGGATAGTTCCCCTTTTTGATGACTCTCCAAACTTTAATGTCATAAGCCTTGGCAAAGATCTCCATACGTACTTTTTAATAAGAAAAATGTTGTCCATTGAAGTATGGTGGTCTAACTTGTGAAGTTCCTTCCTGAAAGAGAGCTCCTATGATAACTTGATTTGCCATGATCTTTTCTCACAGGCTGTTAAGCAAAAAATATAATGCGAGCCTTTCTCTGATACCAATTGAAAGTACAAGAGGGGGTGAATTGAGTATTTTTAAACTTTATCTCTATTAGTTGACTGGTTTGTCAATTAGTCGACTAGATGCAATAACCTTACAGTTACAATAGCAGAATGTAAAACACAGAAAGTAAGTGCAAGAATTAAAGACACCGAAATTTTATACTGGTTCGGATTCAATGTGAATCCTAGCCGAGTCCTCTTGGGTTGCAAGGGAGTTCTCTTTAGTAAATGCGTTTCTCTGAGTACAATAGAAATGACGTGATAGTTCAGTTCCAATAACACTCGTCTCTTTTGATACAATGTCTCACCAGTGTTATACTCTCGTTTTTTCTCAGACTTGTTACATAGCAGATCTTAGAGAACTACAATATTTATATGCAGTAGAACAAAGAGAGGATTTTTGGTTCGATCAAAGTATATTTGTCTAAGGCTTGATGCTGAGTATAAATACTTTGGTAAAGACCATTTGCTGACGAGACTTGACAACCCAAGAGATTTAGTCCTTGGAAAGAGATTAATTCTTTCCAAGAATAAGATTGTTTGCCGTTGCTCTTCCTTGATGAAAGGAAATTAACAGCTTTCCTTCTACAGTTGTTAATGATGAGGGTTTACTCCTTGATTGTTGGTCCTTCCGAAATTAGCCGCTCAGCTACTCTTCTCACAGAATCTTCGATGCTTTTTGACTGCTTCAATCTTCCAGATTTGAATGTGCTGGCCTTGATTAATGCCTTAAGATTAGGCTTGCTTGATTCTTTCCATCGCAACTGTTTGTAATCTTTGCTGACTGATTCGTAATCTTTGCCGATTGATTTCTTTCCTTAAGCATCCAAATTGACTTCAGCAATCTTGTAGTAGCTTCTTGATTCGTTGTTCTTCTGTAATTGATTTCCTGCACATATATATTATTTGCATCATTAAAATTAGATCTAACAAAAATTAATTAATTTTGTCTTGAACTTCTAATTATCTATTTTTAAAAATTACGATAAATAATTTGAGACGGAGGAAGTAGAAATTAATTTCCTTATATTAGTAGTATATTGGCTTATTTTAAATCTAATTCCTCGTCTAGCTTTACTTTTAGAATAATTAATAGTACTGGACAAAAAAGTAAATGGACGAATCAATACTTCAGATTAAAAAGTACTCCAGTATGTCTTGAACCCAAATCTAACGCTTAGTGGTGAGATATTTTAACTTTGAAATTTGAATTCCTAAATTGTATTTTAACATAAATTATAGTTCTTATATTTGATTCCTAAGTATTAGGATTTTGAATTATAAAAGAAAATTCGAGTTGATTTAAATGACCTAAATATTGGGATTTCCTATTATAATAAATAAAGTTTTAGTTGATTTCAAAATCCTAGATATTAGAAAATTAATAAAATGATATTTTATGTCACGACCCAAACTGGAGGGCCATGACTAGCACCCGACCATACTTGCCGAGCACCAACGTACATTTCATCTAACCTTCATTATTATCTTTTAGGGCTGACGAGATCAATTTAGATGGTAGACCTGGATCATGGACAACCAACAATAAAATATGACGGCATGAACATACATATTAGGGGATGACCAGACAATCAAGAAACTACATATAAGGTATGAGCTACCACTCTACTATGAAAGACTATACAACAAAACTAGCCGACAAGGCATACCAAACTATACATGAGTCGACACATGTCTATGAGCCTCTAAAAGAACATAAGTGTTGCAACATAGCCGGAATAGGGCCCCGACATACCCATAATGTCTATAACAAAAATTGCATACCAAGACCAAGGCAAGTCCGGAGAAGGGATCTCGCCAATCACCGCTGAACTGGACAGTCTACTGTGGTGGGGGAGCTGCACCTGCCTGTCTATCAGGACCTGCAGCACGACATGCAACGTCCACAAATAAAAGGACGTCAGTACGAATAAAGTACTGAGTATGTAAGGCAGGGAACCATAAATACGATCAGTAATGTAAGCAAGGATAGAGAATATACAACCTGTAACATCTTAGTACCTGTGAGGGCTACTTACATGAAATGCATGATACATATGTATAAATACATAAACCCTTAAAACATTTGCCTCTATGGGCATCATCATCATCATATCGTACCCAGCCATAGTAGGCTCGGTAAAAAAACGTACCCGACCATCATAAGGCTCGGTAGAATCGTACCCGGCCACGTGGAGCTCGGTAAAATCCAACTGATCAGTGGTTGCACAATAGGTGCCGTACCCGGCCAACTATAGCGTGGCTCGGTAGAGTAAAATAGATACATATATATAATGCATGTTCGACTCATGGAATCACATTCTAAACCTTTCGGAGTGACGTAAGGTCAGTATCCTCTGTACACGTTATTAGGACTAACTCTTCACTATGAACCTTATAAGAATCAGGAAGTACCAATAACATTGATAACATAAGAATAAGAGAAGCAACATTAACATCAATCGTTCCATAAGAGGGAAAACAATGTAAGTACTGCTAGCTTCTAAGAGTAGAGTATCTTGGAAGCTCGTTCATTACATTATGTACAATCGGAGTCGTGCAAAAGAAGGAAAGGGATAACCTCACATACCTTGTATATATTGCCCCAATCTCAAGCTATGCAATTGTCAAAACTCCTTAGTCTACAATAAGAGAAACGACACTATCGTTATCATTTAAGCGTCATAACTATTATGTATCGACCACAACCTATTTTACGATAAAACGGATAGCACCTCCCCTATATATATGACCTCACACCATTCAAAACAGTCACCAAATAGCCCAAACAACATCAATAATAAACATATTGAGCCTCCCAAAATAGTCCACATACAGCCTAATCACTCCATACATATGACGACCACCGTAGTCGTGTCAAACAACCTGGAAATGTTACGAATAACTATCAGCACATAACCCTACATATATATGGTGTTTATCCACACCCTTCCTCCTCCAAAACTCCACAAGATAGTAGTAAAATACGCAGCCCAACAACAACGCAAAACAGTCCACAAAACAATAACATTACTACCAAGCCTTTCGATATATATCTCACAAGTTCTAGCTTCAATGGCTTAGCCGCAACTTGGATAATCTTAAATACATATAGAGTAAGAGGTTCCTTACCTTTATACAGAAAGAACAACTCCAATTTGACCTTAAATTTCCATGAAATATCCCTCCAATGCTGCCACAACAACAAAAAAGCGAAACTAGCGATCAATTAGTGTTTTTCGGCACTAGAATCACTTTAGAAGGTTTGAAATCACCTAGGATTGATATTAATAACATGAGGGAGTATTTACAGAACATAAACCCTTTAAAACAACATCCCAAACGAGCTGGAACAACACAAAAATGAGCAACAACAAGAAGAACAAGAGACTTACTAGCGCCACGGAATTCCCGACACTTGATTTGTGTTGTTTGCCCTTTTTTTGGGTATTGAATCTTGAGAGAACCTTGAGAGGATGTTCCTAGGGTTCTAAGGTCTAAAAATAGTGGAATAAATGACTTAAAACGGGTTGGAGGCATCCTATATAGGTCCAAACATCTTAAACCGCCTTAGTGGGCCCCATAGAGAGGTGCTTGGCGCAGTCTCGCAAAAATGCGAATATCTCTCTACTCCAAGATCGTATTGATGAACGGTTTAATGCGTTGGAAAACTAGACTCATATATCTTTAATTTTGTTGGTAGATCACCCCATAATTCCTTGTAGATTAGGAGAAAAGATTAGAAACATTTGACCTAATGTTTAAGTAAAATTATGAACCTAAGTTGCGACAACTTTTGTCGACTTTTGTTTCATAACTCGTTTGACTTCAAGACTTATGATACGGATATTATATGATTAAAATACATTAATAAATGACCTCTTGAGTGTATTAAGCACCGCTAGATTACCTGAAAATACGAGTTACAACATCCTTGATTCGTTTAACTTCTAATACTGGTTAATCACCCTTATACACTCTTGTATCACTTAAGACCAATAGGATTGACTTCTTATCATCTCAAAGATAATTGCTTCTTGGATTTATGTTAACTAATATATGGCATGAACTAACACATGTGGACATAGGTTGTAACACCCTCCCCACCTTAGGAACATTCGTCCTCGAATATAAGGGTTTATGGGGAGTTTAAATCATCGTGGATTCCAATGGAAATTTCCGATCAATTTTCCCCTATAAAATGGTCACTAGCAAAACTTGCAAGTAATTAAGCCCAACACATGGCTTCACAAGGCTACACAAAGCATTATGCATATTTACATTATCTACATATCACTATTTTGTATTAAGGAGGAGTATTCTCAAATTATTGCTTACCTCATAGAGCCGTTTCACCTTCCAATGTATCATGTCTTCCACCAGCATCCTTGTTATCTTCATTCTGGAATAAGTAAGGGTATTTAGACTTCATCTCCTCTTCTGCTTCCCATGTCATTTCTTCCATATTTTTGTTCCTCCACAATACTTTGACGGAAGCTACATCTTTTGTTCTCAGCTTGCGGACTTGCCGATCTAATATCGCCACTGGCACTTCTTCATATGATAGGTCCTCTGTAACTTGTACATCTTTGATGGGACGACTCGAGAAGGGTCTCCAATACATTTTCTCAACATAGATACATGGAATACCGGGTAGACAAATTCCAATTCGGATGGCAATTCTAACTCATAAGCAACCTGTCCAATTCGTCGAAGAATTTTATACGGCCCGATATACCTTGGACTCAGCTTACCTTTCTTTCCAAAACGCATAATACCCTTCATTGGTGAGATCCTCAGGAAAACCCAATCACCAACCTCAAACTCTAGATCACGACGTCGGACATCAGAATAAGATTTTTGCCTGCTTTGTGACGTCCTCAATCGCTCCTGTATCACTTTCACCTTCTCAATAGCTTGGTGAATCAAATCTGGCCCATATAATTCTGTTTCACCGACTTCGAACCATCCAACTGGTGATCTACATCTCCTCCCGTATAGTGCCTCGTATGGGGCCATTTTAATACTGGAATGGTAGCTATTGTTATAGGCGAATTCTATGAGTGGAAGATGATCATCCCAGTTCCCCTTAAAATCTAGAACACATGCTCGTAGCATATCTTCCAGTGTCTAAATGGTACGTTCAGCCTGTCCGTCAGTCTGCGGATGAAATGCAGTGCTGAGATTTACTTGTGTGCCTAAACCCTTCTGGAAAGACCTCCAAAAGTTAGCCGTAAATTGAGCTCCTTGGTCTGATATAATAGATATGGGCACACCATGAAGCCTAACAATCTCCTTGATATACAACTTCGCATAATCTTCAGCCGTGTAAGTTGTCTTCACTGGTAGAAAATGGGCACATTTTGTAAGTCGATCAATTATCACCCAGATGGAGTCAAACTTATGATAAGAGCGAGGTAATCCAATAATGAAGTCCATATTAATCACCTCCCACTTCCAGGTCGGAATCTCTATATTTTGAAGCAATCCACCGGGTTTCTGATGTTCTATCTTTACTTGTTGACAATTGGGACACTGGGCTACAAATTCTGCAATAGATTTCTTCATATTATCCCACCAATACTTCTCCTTGACATCATGATACATCTTTGTCGAGCCGGGATGGATGGAATATCGGGATTGATGAATCTCATTCATAATCTTCTCTCGCAACCCTGCCACATTAGGCACACACAATCGGCTCTGGTATCTCAGTGCTCCGTCTTTTCTGATCCCAAAAGCCATACTTCTACACTGTTGAATGCTTTCTTTTAATCGTACTAAGATAAGATCTTCATATTGTCGTGCTTTTACCTCGGCTACCAAAGATGATTCTGATGTATTCTGTACAGTAACACCTCTGTCATCAAAGTCTAACAATCTGATTCTCATATTGGCTAGCTAATGAAGCTCTTTAATCAACCCCCATCTACCTACCTCAATATGTACTAAGCTTCCCATTGATTTACGGCTGAGAGCGTCTGCCACAACATTGGCTTTACCGGGATGATACAATATCTCGACATCGTAGTCTTTCAATAATTCAAGCCACCTACGCTGCCTCAAATTCAACTCTTTCTGCTTGAAGATGTATTGTAAACTCTTGTGATCTATGTAGATGTCAACATGGACGCCGTATAAGTAGTGCCGCCATATCTTCAAAGCATATATTACTGCAGCCAATTCCAAATCATGGGTTGGATAATTCTTTTCATGCTTCTTCAATTGTCTTGATGCATAAGCAATCACATTCCCACGCTGCATCAATACGCACCCCAAACATATACCTGAGGCATCACAATATACCACATAACCTTCTGTTCCTTCAGGAAGAGTGAGCACTTGTGCAGATGTCAATCGATTCTTCAGCTCCTGAAAACTACGTTCACAAGTGTCAGACCACTGGAATTTGGTAGCTTTCTGTGTTAACTTAGTCAATGGTGATGATATAGAGGAAAATCCTTCTACAAACCGCCTATAATATCCTGCTAGCCCTAGGAAGCTGCGGACTTCTGATGGTGTTGTAGGTCTCGGCCAATTCTTTACTGCATCGATCTTTTGAGTGTCGACACTAATACCCTCATCAGATATCACATGGCCAAGGAATGCTACTGAGTTCAGCCAGAATTCACATTTGGAGAGCTTAGCATATAACTTACGATCCTGAAGCGTCTGTAATACTATCCGCAAGTGGCCCGCATGTTCCGCCTCCGAACGAGAATACACTAGAATGTCATCAATGAAGACAATCACGAACACATCAAGATAGGGCCTGAATATAGTATTCATGAGATCCATAAAAGCTGCTGGGGCATTTGTTAGCCCGAACGACATCACCAAGAACTCAAAGTGCCCATATCTTGTCCGGAAGGCCGTCTTTGGAATATCCTTCTCTCTAACCCTCACCTGATGATACCCTGAACGTAAATCAATCTTAGAGAAATACTTGGCACCCTGGAGTTGGTTAAACAGGTCATCAATTCTTGGAAGTGGATACTTGTTCTTTATAGTAGACTTATTTAACTGTCGATAGTCGATACACATCCGTAACGACCCGTCTTTCTTCCTCATGAATAGGACTGGTGCACCCCAAGGTGAAGTGCTAGGCCTAATAAAGCCCTTATCCAGTAAGTCCTTCAACTGCACCTTCAACTCTCGCAACTCTGCCGGGGCCATTCTGTATGGAGGAATAGAGATCGGTTGAGTGTCAGGCAACACATCAATGCTAAACTCAATCTCCCTTTCAGGAGGAAGGCCTTGGAGTTCATCTGGGAAAACATCTGGGAATTCGTTGACCACAGGGATTGATTGTAAAGTAGGCGGTTTCGCCTCCGCATCCCTAACGCGAACGAGATGATAAATGTAACCTTTTGAGATCATTTTCCTTGCCTTAAGATAGGAAATAAACCTACCTTTCGGTCTAGCAATGTTCCCTTTCCATTCAATGACGGGTTCACCCGAAAATTGGAACCTAACCATCTTCGTACGACAGTCAACATTTGCATAGCATGAGGCCAACCAGTCCATTCCCATTATCACATCAAAATCAACCATTTCTAACTCAAATAAATTTGCCGAGGTTTGATGACTACAAATCATCACAGTGCAACCTCTATATACCCTTCTAGCAATCACAGAATCTCCTATCGGAGTAGATACCGCAAGGGGTTTACTTATCAATTCAGGTTCAATGCCAAACTTATTAGCCACAAAGGGTGTAACATATGATAATGTAGATCCCGGATCAATCAGCGCATATACATCATAAGAAAACACAGATATAATACCTGTAACAACATTTGGAGACGACTCAAGATCTTGTCGACCTACTAGAGCATAGGTTCGATTTTGAGCACCACTCGAACTCGGCACTGCACCTCTACCCCTACCACGACCTGTCGACTGCTGAAAACCCCGTGCTGGAGGTCGAACTGATAAGGAAGAACCAGACACAGATCCAGTCGGCTGAGCCATACCATCACCTCCTCTATTAGGACAATCCCGCATCATATGGCCAGGCTGCCCGCACGAATAGCATGCATCAGAACCTCGACGACACAGTCCAAAGTGGGCCTTGCCGCACTGATCACAATGTGGTGTTGGGGGTCTCATCTGACTAGTATCCCTGTGATGTTGCGAGCCAGATGCCCGCGAACTCTGACCTGGACCAGAATAGGATCAATCATATCGAGGCCTCTGAAACTGTGGAGGAGCACTAGCTACAGGTGGCGCCGAACTCCTCGAAAACTGTGGCCTGATGCGGCCTCTGAAGTCATCAGAATACCCTGCAAATCTTGCCCTCTTATGCTGGCCTCTATCCTGCTCCCTAACTGCCCTCTGCTGGCGCTTACGATCCTCTAGGGTCTGGGCATAAGCTTGAATACGGGAAATATCCATGCCCTCCACCAAGGAGGCTGTCGTACACTCATTTATCAGATGTGGTCCCAACCCATTCACGAACATATGCACCCTATCACTCATCTCGGCCACCATATGGGGAGCATACCTTGCCAAGGAATCAAACTGCATACTGTACTCTCGCACACTCATATTACCTTGTCTAAGGTTCAAGAACTTATCAGCTCTAGCTCGTCGTATCTCAACTGGCAAGTATTGACGAAAAAGGCCTCAGAAAATTCCTTCCACACAGCTGGAGGAGGGTTCGGACCCCTGGATCTCTCCCAACTATCATACCAGAGAACCGCTAAATCTCGTAGCCGATAAAAAGCCAACTCTACTGCCTCTGTATCACTAACATGCATAACCCGAAGTGTACGATGAACCTGGTCAATAAAAGTCTGTGGGTCCTCCTTGGGGTCTGATCCGGTAAACACTGAAGGGTCTAAATTAATAAAATCACGAACTCTTGTACTAACTCGTTTCTCAGTAGCACCTGTATTCTGCCTCTGAGCCTGAGCAGCTACTAAACTAGTCAATAACTGCAAAGCTCTCCGCATATCCTGGTCTGGAGTGCCAGACAGAGGAACTGGAGGCGCTGGGTGCCTTCTAATATCCTCTGGAGGAGATGGAGTAGATGAGGTATGAGAGGGCATCTCACTTTGAGCCTCACTTTGTCTTGCTCTGACTTGGGGCACCTGACTGGTACCCTCTCCCGCTGCTGTATCAAGCCGTCTACTAATCGTTTGCTTCCTAGTCGAAGGCATCACTGGAAAAAAAAACAAGGTGAATATTAGATACGAACACTTACAACTCAACTCTACGCACGATCTAGATTCATGAAGAAGCTAACAACCCTAGATGTCATGTAGCCTCCTGATTATAAATGTGGCGCGCTACACATCCATAATCAAGACTCTACTAGACACGGCTCATAGACAACCCCTAGGACAGACTTGCTCTGATACCAAGTTTGTCACGACCCAAACTGGAGGGCCATGACTAGCACCCGACCACACTTGCCGAGCACCAACGTACATTTCATCTAACCTTCATTATTATCTTTTAGGGCTGACGAGATCAATTTAAATGGTAGACCTGGATCATGGACAACCAGCAATAAAATATGACGGCATGAACATACATAGCAGGGGATGACCAGACAATCAAGAAACTACATATAAGGTATGAGCTACCACGCTACTATGAAAGACTATACAACAAAACTAGCCGACAAGGCATACCAAACTATACATGAGTCGACACCTGTCTATGAGCCTCTAAAAGAACATAAGTGTTGCAACATAGCCGGAACATGGCCTCGACATACCCATAATGTCTATAACAAAAATTGCATACCAAGACCAAGTCAAGTCCGGAGAAGGGATCTCGCCAATCACCGCTGAACTGGACAGTCTACTGTGGTGGGGGAGCTGCACCTGCCTGTCTATCAGGACCTGCAGCACGACATGCAGCGTCCACAAATAAAAGGACGTCAGTACGAATAAAGTACTGAGTATGTAAGGCAGGGAACCATAAATACGATCAGTAATGTAAGCAAGGATAGAGAATATACAACCTGTAACATCTTAGTACCTGTGAGGGCTACTTACATGAAATGCATGATACATATGTATAAATACATAAACCCTTAAAACATTTGCCTTTATGGGCATCATCATCATCATATCGTACCCAGCCATAGTAGGCTCGGTAAAAAAACGTACCCGGCCATCATAAGGCTCGGTAGAATCGTACCCAGCCACGTGGAGCTCGATAAAACCCAACTGATCAGCGGTTGCACAATAGGTGCCGTACCCGGCCAACTATAGCATGGCTCGGTAGAGTAAAATAGATACATATATATAATGCATGCTCAACTCATGGAATCACATTCTAAACCTTTCGGAGTGACGTAAGGTCAATATCCTCTGTACACGTTATTAGGACTAACTCTTCGCTATGAACCTTATAAGAATCAGGAAGTACCAACAACATTGATAACATAAGAATAAGAGAAGCAACATTAACATCAATCGTTCCATAAGAGGGAAAACAATGTAAGTACTGCTAGCTTCTAAGAGTAGAGTATCTTGGAAGCTCGTTCATTACATTATGTACAATCGGAGTCGTGCAAAAGAAGGAAAGGGATAACCTCACATACCTTGTATATACTGCCCCAATCTCAAGCTATGCAATTGTCAAAACTCCTTAGTCTACAATAAGAGAAACGATACTATCGTTATCATTTAAGCGTCATAACTATTATGTATCGACCACAACCTATTTTACGATAAAACGGACAAAACCTCCCCTATATATATGACCTCACACCATTCAAAACAGTTACCAAATAGCCCAAACAACATCAATAATAAACATATTGAGCCTCCCAAAATAGTCCACATACAGCCTAATCACTCCATACATATGACGACCACCGTAGTCATGTCAAACAACCTGGAAATGTTACGAATAACTATCAGCCCATAACCCTACATATATATGGTGTTTCTCCACACCCTTCCTCCTCCAAAACTCTACAAGATAGTAGTAAAATACGCAGCCCAACAACAACGCAAAACAGTCCACAAAACAATAACATTACTACCAAGCCTTTTGATATATATCTCACAAGTTCTAGCTTCAATGGCTTAGCCGCAACTTGGATAATCTTAAATACATATAGAGTAAGAGGTTACTTACCTTTATACAGAAAGAACAACTCCAATTTGACCTTAAATTTCCATGAAATATCCCTCCAATGCTGCCACAACAACAAAAAAGCGAAACTAGCGATCAATTAGTGTTTTTCGGCACTAGAATCACTTTAGAAGGTTTGAAATCACCTAGGATTGATATTAATAACATGAGGGAGTATTTACAGAACATAAACCCTTTAAAACAACCTCCCAAACGAGCTGGAACGACAAAAAAATGAACAACAACAAGAAGAATAAGAGACTTACTAGCGCCACGGAATTCCCGACACTTGATTTGTGTTGTTTGCCCTTTTTTTGGGTCTTGAATCTTGAGAGAACCTTGAGAGGATGTTCCTAGGGTTCTAAGGTCTGAAAATAGTGGAAGAAATGACTTAAAACGGGTTGGAGTCATCCTATATAGGTCCAAACATCTTAAACCGCCTTAGTGGGCCCCATAGAGAGGTGCTTGGCGCAGTCTCGCAAAAATGCGAATATCTCTCTACTCCAAGATCGTATCGATGAACGGTTTAATGCGTTGGAAACTAGACTCATAGATCTTTAATTTGGTTGATAGATCACCCCGTAATTCCTTGTAGATTAGGAGAAAAGATTAGAAATATTTGACCTAATGTTTAAGTAAAATTATGAACCTAAGTTGCGACAACTTTTGTCGACTTTTGTTTCATAACTCGTTTGACTTCAAGACTTATGATACGGATATTATATGATTAAAATACCTTAATAAATGACCTCTTGAGTGTATTAAGCACCACTAGATTACCTGAAAATACGAGTTACAACATCCTTGATTCGTTTAACTTCTAATACTGGTTAATCACCCTTATACACTCTTGTATCACTTAAGACCAATAGGATTGACTTCTTATCATCTCAAAGATAATTCCTTCTTGGATTTATGTTAACTAATATATGGCATGAACTAACACATGTGGATATGGGTTGTAATATTTTATTCGATGTGAGGTATGTTTTTAAAGGAAAAAAAAGGCGAACGACATTTCGCTAAAGGTCTTCGTGCTTTTAATATAGTACTAGTCTCTATGTACGTGTTTTGCACGTTTATCCCTCGCTACAATTAAAAGATAAATTGAAAAGAAATTTCTTCCTATAATTTCATATAAAAATGTGGTTCACGTTCTTATGTTTGGAAGGTGTCACTACACTTTACCCATTCGATTGTTAAGTTATTATCTTATGGCAATGAACTTCTTTAGTGAAGAGTTATGTATTGCTAAGTATTTAAGTATTCGTCCTACTAATAATTGCTGGTATCATCTTCAGTGAAGTCAAAATTAAAATACATTTTACTTTTGTAAGGAAACTTGACAATTAATATCTCATTTAACTTATCGACATATTGTGCTAGCTAAGATTACTTTTTTTATCATGTATTTTTTGCACAAATTTCTATTTGACGATATAAATATTTCATTTATTAAGCAACCTTTAACATTAGTATCATCATTCGGCTTGACAACCAATTGATCATAATGAAGGACCAAATTCTCTTATTGTATGTTTTTTTCAATTTTCGAAATGAAGTAAGAAATTATTGAATGTTGGGTCTATTTTTGTTCTCATACTTTTTGTTAGCTGAATTATTTCCATTTGATATTATAAGTATTTTCTATCAAGCTTGTATTTATAGTCTATATTCTCGTTAAATTTGCACCACCGGTAGTACTTGATGATTCACCTCTAAAATCATTACTTTCTCACCAGGTAATATTTTTACTTACTTGTAGTTATTCGACCAATTGGGATCTATGTAGATATTTTTGGCTGAGGTTCCGGAGATAATTAATTTTTTTATATGAGTATGTTATTCTATGGAATATAAAAATTTTACGTTGTTAGTATAAACATTTAAATCCATTTATATGTTACGAACGCAGCTGAATTAGGAAAGGGGAGTGGAAATATCTAGAAGAAACGGGAAAGAGGAGTGTATATTAGGGTTTGCTGGAGTGAGTCACGTGAGCTACACATGTCTATTAATAGAATGGTGTCATTGCATTCAGTAAAAGTGAACGGTCGAGATTCAAAGCCTTAGTTACATCTAAGGGTTGAGATTAGACTTCAACATATTAAATAAAATCGTTGAAGAACTTTTTGAAGCAATTATGATTCTAGTAAACTCCTAACTACTTCTCATTCTCTCTTCTCACTTCTCATTTCTCTCTCTCTTCCTCACTCCTCTTCTTTCTTCTCTAATTTTAGGTAACCGCCATTGGAGCAGCTTATTAGAGCTCATTAGTTTAGCTACTATATTACATTCTATTGTACAATTGAGTGTAATTTGGATTCTTCTATCAATAATACACACATTTGTTACTTCTATAATTTTCTAATCTTAGTATATTACAACTTGGTATCAGAGCTTAATCCTAGCAATATGACAATACCAGAAACTCGTTCAAAAGTTAAAGAAGAAACAGTGAAGAAGATTGAAAATCAACTTCAAAGTTACATCGAGTCCAATGACTCAAAAATGGAGGAACTGGGTAGAAAATTAGACTTGTTGATGGAGAAAATGGTTCACCACCATGATGAAATTCTGGGCAGTGCACCTAGGGATGGACTTCAGCTAGATAATTCAACAAGTCAACCCTATAAAGGTGAGTACAACGAGCAAGGCAGATCTCAGAGGAGCAATCATTATGCTAAGTATGTCTTTCCCTATTTTGATGGTGATGATCCCTGTTCATGGCTGAGGAAAGGTGAAAGTTACTTCCACTATCATCGCATCTCGGATCCGGAGGAGAAATTAGAGGTAGCAGCTCTTCACTTGACGAGTAAGGCTGAATCCTGGTTTTTCTCCTATCAAATTAGCCAAGGAACAATCAAATGGCATGAGTTCACTGAAAAGATTTGTAAAAGATTTAAGGGAGCTAGTAATAGTAAATTCAATCTAGTGGGAGAATTTAAAAAGATTGATTAGAAAGGGTCAGTAGATGAGTATTTGGAGAAATTTGAAGACCTGAAAGCATGGGTACTGATTAGGAATCTTACTATTCCTGAAGAATTTTTTTTAGAATTCTTTGTGGAAGGGCTTAAAGAGGAAATTATGCATACTGTTAAAATGCTAAATCCATTTTATTTAAGTCATGTCGTGGATAAGGCTAGACATCAAGAGAATTTACTAAGTGCATTAAGTAAAAAAAAAAAGAGGACAGTTGAACAAAGTTACCACTTCAAATCACCAACAGAATATTAGAGGAGGAGGGTTACCAATGGAAAATATTGGGTATAGATTGTTTGAAATTAGGAGAGCTCAGGGATTATGCTATAAATGTGGGGACAAATATCAGCCAAGACATCAGTGCAAGCAGAAACTGAATGTTATATCTGCTACAACTGAACATCAGGAGATGAAACAAAATGGAGAAATTGAAGGGGATACTATGAACAATGATGTAGAAACAATGGAAGAACCAATGGATGAGGCCATTTACTTAAATACTTTATCAGGGACTGAGGTTCCTAATACTATCATATTGAGGGGGGAGGCTAAAAGGAATATAATTACTATTCTCCTAGACTCACGAAGCACTCATAGCTTCTTGGACCTAGAAACTGCTAAAAAGATAGGGTGCACCATTAGTGATGCAGTCCCTATGAAAGTAACTGTGGCTAATAAAAATCATATTTTTAGCCTCCACACTTGCCTAAAGTTAAAATGAAAAATTCAAGGAGTAGAATTTGAAGACTCAGTCAAACTGGTGAGACTAGGAGGTAATGACATGATATTGGAAGGAGATTGGATGAAGGGACACAACCCTTTACTTTTAGATTTTGTAGGGTATAAGATGCAGGTTACTCATAAGAGTAAAAGGGTAGAGTTGAAAGGAATCTATAGTTAAGAAGAACTGAAGAGCATTACAGTCACATAAATTAAACAGATGTTGAAGAAAGGGCAAGCTATACGGGTGTCGTGACCCAAATTCCGGTCGTGATGGCGCCCAACACACTACTAGGCAAGCCCGACCATTATTCAACACTTAACCTAATTTATCAAAAATAGCGGAAAGAAATATCAATTAAGAAAGATTAAAGTACTGAAGATTTTAACAAAATACACAATATAATCTCGCTAGGACCCGGTGTCACAAAACTGAGCCTCTAGAATACAGAATATCATCCTAATACACGGTATATCCAAAGTCCGATAATGCGGAAATAAAGAGATAGGATAGGAGGGAGAAGATCAATGACTGTGAATGCCGTGCAGCTACCTCGATACTCCCAGAGGCTGGATCTGCTGATCAACTGGATCTATTGAGCCTGAGACTGCCCTGGATCTGCACACAAGGTGCAGAGAGTAAAGTGAGTACTCCGACCCAGTGAGTAATAAAAGTAACTACAGTCCGAAGATAAAAAAATCCAGTAAATACACAAAGTAAGCTACAATCCGAATATACAGCAACACATGGAACTGAACAGCTAAACACCAGTATAAATACAAATACATGAATGCAATGCAATGCATATGATGGTACATTCCAGTACCCACTGCGACGTGCAGCACGAGCCATCCATATTTATTTATCGTCGACGGCGCTCACTAGGGGTATGTACAGACTCTGGAGGGGCTCCTACAGCCCAAGTGCAATATCTTGGTCAGTCATTGTTACTTGACCGGTCAGCCATTGTTATCTGACCAATTTATATCATACAGTGCCATTGTTACCACTGTTCAAGTATATCATCCAGTGTCATTGTTACCACTATTTCAAGTATATCACACAGTGTCATTGTTACCACTGTTTCAAGTATATCACACAGTGTCATTGTTACCACTGTTTCAAGTCACTTTATAATCAGTCCAGAAAATAATATAATAAGCCCCTTGGGAATTTACAAAACAGAAGTTCCCACCCCGGAATACATTTAAAAGTATCATTTAAGTTTTCAACACTTAGAATTATGGCTGAGTTTGCAAAACAACATTTAAAAGCTTGGACTGAAATTAAATGATATGCAAATCATGCTAAGCAGTAATATCAATCCACGAAGGATTTTACAAATCGGCACAAGGCCCCAAACATGGCATCAAGCCTAGTAATATCAATGAAGTATGTATATCAATCACCAGTATAGTATAAACATCACACGGGATGGACCAAGTCACAATCCCCAATAGTATCCGACCCCGCACTCACCATGGAGTGCGTGTCACGCCTCAATATAGCGTTACGATGTGAAAGTCCGGGGTTTCAAACCCTCAGAACAGCATTTACATCTATTATTCACCTCAAGATGGCCAAAAATCTACTCCGCGATACCCTTTCCTTTCGAATTGACCTCCTCGCGCGTCGAATCTTACCAAAATCACAAGGAATATATTACAATAGGCTAAGGGTATATAACCCAATCGAAAAGACTCGAAAAATATCGAAAATCACGAAATTTGCAAAACCCGAGCCCCGGGCCCACTTCTCGAAAAATTACGAAAGTCACATCACCGGATTCCTCGTCTCTCCACGAGTCCGTACATATAAAATTTACCAAAATCGAAGTTCATTTGGCCCCTCAAATCACCAAATCTTATTTTCAAATCTCTAGGCCTAAATCTTCAATTTTTCTACAATTTTCATGCTCAAATCCATACATAATTGATGTAACTCAAAATAGTTGGGGATAACTTACCTTCACATTGATGATGAAAATCCCCTCTTGAAGCTCCCCAAAAATCGTCCATACTTTGAAGAAATGAAGAAAAGTGAGCTAAATCCGTGTATAAAAGAATCTGCTTGTGCTTCGTCGAGTTGTACCTTGCACTTGTGCTATACATGTTGTACATCCTATTAAAATTGTTCCTTGTCAGACACCTTCTGTTTAAACACCCATAACGTTTTGTATAAATATCCAAATGACAAACGGTTTAAATATTTAGAAACTATACTCAAAGATATTTAATTTGATAGGTTGTACACCATATAACTCTTTATATATCCCGAGATATGAGCTTCTAAAATGCATCGTAAATTCTGCCGAAATTGCTCAAGCAGCCCTTTTCGATCCATCGTAAGTTTCTGAGATGATATCCAAATCGCGAATGGTTTAACTTTCCGAAAACTAGAATATATGGGCTACAACTTTTGTGTTTTGCACTTTTTCTGATTTCTTATAGATTATAGGATATGAGCTTCCAAACTAGACTACTCGCACCTAAAATTTTCTGGGCACAGCAGAATTTTCTGCAATTTTTCCCAAGTCCGAAATCACTCCGAGACACCTCCGAAACACTCCCGAGCCCTCGGGGCTCCAAACCAAATATGAACACTGACTCTAAAACATCACACGACCTTGCTCGAGCGATCAAATCGCCAAAATAACATCAAAATCAATGATTTGAGCCTTAAATCCAAGAATTCTTTCAAATTTCATAAACTTTCAAATTTTTCAATTTAAGGCCGAAACCCGTCAAACAACGTCCGTTTGTAACCAAACTTTACAAGAAGTGCTTAACCAATATATATGACCTGTACCAGGCGTCAGAACCAAAATACGAGCCCGATACCATTACTTTCTGATCAAATTTTATTTTCATTTTCCTTAAACATTTTCAGAAAATAATTTCACGAAAAAATTCATTTCTCGGGCTTGGGACCTCGGAATTCGATTCCGGAAACACGTTCAACTCCCATATTTTTTTATGGACTTTTCGAGACCGAAAAATCACGGGTCCGGGTCCGTTTACCAAAGTCAACTTTAACAATATTAAATATCAAATATTTTCAAAATTTTCCCATAATTCATATATTTCAACACAAAAATATTCCGGGCACACTCCTAAGTCCAAAATAACCTAACGAAGCTATCCAAACCATAAAATTCGCATTTCGAATCCGATATCAAAATTTCCACTTCTGGCCAAATTTTCTCAAAAAACCTTCAATTTTCCATCTTTAGCCGAACGGCTCCAAAATGACCTACGGACCTCCGAATTCACTTCCGATCGCGCTCCCAAATTCAGAATCACCATACAGAGCTACTCCCAGTCTCGGAATCCCAAACGGACATCAATAACACTGCAATGCATTTTAAACCAAACTGATGCAATTTCTTCTAAAATGTTATCTTCCACAATAGGCGCCAAAACGCTCCCAGATTATCCAAAACCCGATCCGGGCATACGCCCAAGTCCGATATCATTATACAAACCTGCTGGAACCTTCGGATCCCAATTCCGAGGTCGTTTACTCAAAATTCCAATCCTAGTTCATTTCTTCAATTTTAAGCTTTCAAAATGAGAATTTCCATTTAGATTTGACTCCAAACTTCCTGAATTTTAATTCTGACCATACACACAAGTCAATATATACCTGAGATGAAGCCGCTCATGGCCTCAAACTACTGAATGACACGCCAGAGCTCAAAACGACCGGTCGGGTCGTTACAATCTCTCTCGCTTAAACATACGTTCGTCCTCAAACGTGCTGAGAACTATACTAAAGTAGTCTGAAATCACTTGTTTAACACATCATGCACCTTCCCATGCTACCACTACTCCGTTGAGCACATTAGCTCGATAATTCTGTTGATATACTTATTTATTCAAGCAAATAAGCCATTAGGCCCAATTCCAACATCCTGAATTTCCCTGCCAAGCCTGTTTCCATCATACGACCACCATATCAATCTCCACACGCTGTACCCAAACATGACTGCATAACTTTGCTGAATTCACACTTTGCATCACTTTACTCATAGAACCACAATAACATTCTTTAAACATAATAGTCGAAATTCCACGAATCTGATGCTCCCATTGCATCTCATGATCTACACAGGTCTTGCTCTAGTTTTTTTTTCAACACCGATACGACTGAAGAGATGTGCCGAAATTCACAACCAACTGCTGAATCAACAATTCATTGGATCTACACTCCTGACAAGTTCCATTACCTTGTCCCAAACCAAAGAATGATCTTTGCTCTATAATATACTTCATATAATCAGTTTGCACTGACCCCAAATCTAGTAACCTCGTCTCACCCAGTACGAACTGCTCAGGCAATAAGCCACCTCAGACATAATCAAAAATCCCACAAGACGCCACAATGTGCCAGTATGCTATCAATTCGAACGCGATACAAAATGAAGGCGAACTCTAGAAGGAACTACTCAACTCGCACACTAACATAGACTTCCTCAGAAAACAGGGAAACAGAACACACAAAAGCAAATATGGGCATTGAACTGAACATCACACTGTTGCGGCATGCAACCCGATCCAAACAACATACCCATGACGGTGTGCCACACGATCCACATATAGAACTCACATAAGGAGATATACGTCGAGCTGAATAGCTCATCACATAAAAATACCGAATATCTGTCATAAACACAATAAGGTGCATAATATCATTCCTAAGGAAACATATAGCGTTATAGGCTACAAACTCAAGCACAACTGAGGTGCGATACATGATCTAAGTCTTATCCTGCTCATATAACATCACCGCTGAGCGGAACCTCAACACATAAGGAATTTATCAAGCCGTCTCACAACTCATTCAGTGCAATATATCTTTACATGAATTAACTAACCACGAAATAAGACCGCGACTATCCTTCCATAAAGAGCGCATTGCTGAAATAAACACAACTGGCCTGACGTAAGGCTCACTTCCACATTTAAATCTATCCACCGATCTCAAGTCGATCCTGATCGTGCCAAGCTAGGCCAATAATCTTTCACAGGTCCATAACCCAATAAACAGAGTGCCCTCCAGGCATAAATTCTCAAATGGATGATATTACCAAAATCCTCATACTTGGTTTAAATTTATAATTAATCAAGTGACTACATGTCACACTTATACAATATTCCTGTGGGACACGTCCCACCATCTTCCGAAATAATTAACGGGTCTGCACATCCAAACCACCGGCTGCACTAACGCTGAAAAGCGATCAAGAATCCCTAACCAGGATGCAAAGCCTTTCTCACAAAACACCGACCTCAGGTGATACTAACGTCAATACCCATCTTACTCAAAACACTGAAACTCATATACTGCTCATCCGAGATCGTGACATCACAGTCATTGACCAAACTGCAACCTTGGTCCTTACTTCAAATTCCATACCACTCATTGCACCTCGCGTGCCAATATATGATAGACGCGATTTCCATCACAACTCTGGAACCGCCGATAGGCTAATACTTCATCACATAAGACTTTCCATTTAACTCACTTCAGGAGAACTATAGCAGCATACATGCGAATCCTCATAATCGTCGAATATGCCAATCTCTAAGTAGTTGTTCCAAGCCACCATAACACTTTCTGGGATCCGCCTACTCATAATAGGCCCTAACAAAAGAATGCTTCAGAATAACATCAATCACTGCGGCCGACAAGCCTCACATGCATAACTCGATCACGCTGAATGAACCGATCACTGACACCAGTATACCAACTCAACTATGGCTAATCAATCTACTTCCTTCCAATTTATCCTTGATTGCCTTAGAAATAATAATATCTCCCTTTAACACCTAATTTATTTCAACCAAACTCACTCTGAGTGACCTTAAATCACGAGACCATGTTGTCTCAAATACCATGACCATTTCATGTCTCTCAAATGCTACACCGCAAGTCAAAATATCATAGAACATTTTGTGCCTTTCTTCATAAGCTGCTTCAAAAGCTTGACTCTTAACCGTACTTATAGACTCAAAATCATTAGGCACCACACTTTACCTCTTGAATTAACTAGGACCGCTATTGAGAGCCACCCAGCTCTGACTTGGCCCCGAATGCAACCAACTCTACTGAATTTTATAACATATGAATACCCTCTCGATAAAGCACCTAGAGGGATCACTTCCCTCGAAGCCTGCACCTATACGAGGCATAAATCATGAATCTTCCCTCAAATCTGAACATGAGCCAATAAGGCTAACCATAGCATGCATCCAACAATTCATTTACTCAAATTACCACTCATGGTCCTTTTCCGTAGCTGCAATAACTCACCAATACGCCAATAACCAGAATTCACGCAGGTAATAAATCGTGCAATCAGCTAATCAACAGCAAGCTCCCCAACTTGGCTCGAAGCCATAGATCACAACACATATACTCTATTGCTGTCGTAATATCATGGTGAGATTAAACTCACTCCATCATAAGCTCGTGGAAACACGAATCATCTGGAATTTTAACTCTTATGCAATTCTTGCATTTACTCACACAACAGTTAAGCCCACTCTCTAGGCGACCAATTTTTTTTTAAGTCCTAAATTTTTCAAAAATTTCGGCAGAGCCTCCTTTGTAATTGGTCCTATCCACCTGCCAGAGAATCACCAAAACCATCCTAACAACACATCCACAACTTGACAAAGCATCACAATGCATATCAATTACATAAATCTAAATTGATACATGGACATGCGTTGCACCTATTTGAATCATAACACATAGAAAATACCCTTCAACCCTCCATTATTGGGCTATTCAACCAAGTAGGAACATATTCTTCCTTTAATATTTTCGACCTTCAAGGTGGTCTCCTTGACTCAACGATTTCGTCATAATACATTTACGGAAGCGATCTCAGCTCCCAGACTTATCTAACTAGGAGACACGAAAAATATTCTTCACGCGCCCATAACTCGGGCTACTCAACAAATCACAATAAGAAACGAATCACTTAACAGTTCATCTACTATCCAGTAGGCTTCTTCGCCACTACCAAGTCGTACAAATACACCTCGCAACACTAACATACTCATCACGTGGATATCCAACCGCCATTCCGGCTAACAAGGACAATAATGAACATATGAGTTCAAAACACTTGCTCACAAAATCAGCACCTCGGTGCTCAAGCCATTGGCAAAGATTTGACCTCAAGTCCTCCAGACTGGTCTAACTTCAAACTCACTGAAATTACACCTCGCCCCTCGATCGGGGAATCAAAAGCCATCGAGACACATCTGATACTGAGCGCCCGTTGGTGCATACGATCAAGCGGAAGGAATTTCAAAAGTTTCTTTTCAAGCTAAATCAAGGACGCACAATAAGAATTTAAGAATGTGAAGTTTTCCTAAAGGTTCGGCAGCCTCTCGAGGATAGGTACAGACGTCTCCGTACCGATCCGCGAGACTCTACTAAACTGGCTCATGACTCGCGAGACCAAGTAACCTAGGCTCTAATAAAAGACTGTCACGACCCAAATCCCGGTCGTGATGGCGCCCAGCATACTACTAGGCAAGCCCGACCATTATTCAACACTTAACCCAATTTATCAAAAATAGCGGAAAGAAATATCAATTAAGCAAGATTAAAGTACTGAAGATTTTAACAAAATATACAATATAATCTCACTAGGACCCGGTGTCACGAATCTGAGCCTCTAGAATACAAAATATCATCATAATACACGGTATATCCAAAGTCCGATAATGCAGAAATAAAGAGATAGGATAGGAGGGAGAAGATCAATGGCTGCGAACGCCGTGCAGCTACCTCGATACTCCCAGAGGCTGGATCTGCTGATCAACTGGATCTACTGAGCCTGAGACTGCCCTGGATCTGCACACAAGGTGCAGGGAGTAAAGTGAGTACTCCGACCCAGTGAGTAATAAAAGTAACTATAGTCCGAAGATAAGAAAATCCAGTAAATACACAAAGTAAGCTACAATCCGAATATACAGCAACATATGGAACTGAGCAGCTAAACACCAGTATAAATACAAATACATGAATGCAATGCAATGCATATGATGGTACATTCCAGTACCCACTGCGGCGTGCAGCCCGAGCCATCCATATTTATTTATCGTCGACGGCGCTCACTGGGGGTGTGTACAGACTCCGGAGGGGCTCCTACAGCCCAAGCGCAATATCTTGGTCAGTCATTGTTACCTGACCGGTCAGCCATTGTTACCTGACCAATTTATATCATACAGTGCCATTGTTACCACTGTTCAAGTATATCATCCAGTGTCATTGTTACCACTATTTCAAGTATATCACACAGTGTCATTGTTACCACTGTTTCAAGTATATCACACAGTGTCATTGTTACCACTGTTTCAAGTATATCACACAGTGTCATTGTTACCACTGTTTCAAGTCACTTTATAATCAGTCCAGAAAATAATATAATAAGCCCCTTGGGTATTTACAAAACAGAAGTTCCCAGCCCAGAATACATTTAAAAATATCATTTAAGTTTTCAACACTTAGAATTATGGCTGAGTTTGCAAAACAGCATTTAAAACCTTGGACTGAAATTAAATGATATGCAAATCATGCTAAGCAGTAATATCAATCCACGAAGGATTTTACAAATCGGCACAAGGCCCCAAACATGGCATCAAGCCCAGTAATATCAATGAAGTATGTGTATCAATCACCAGTACAGTATAAACATCACACGGGATGGACCAAGTCACAATCCCCAATAGTATCCGACCCCGCACTCGCCATGGAGTGCGTGTCACGCCTCAATATAGCGTTACGATGTGAAAGTCCGAGGTTTCAAACCCTCAGAACATCATTTACATCTATTACTCACCTCAAGATGGCCAAAAGTCTACTCCGCGATGCCCTTTCCTTTCGAATCGACCTCCTCGTGCGTCTAATCTTGCCAAAACCACAAGGAATATATTACAATAGGCTAAGGGGATATAACCCAATCGAAAAAACTCGAAAAATATCGAAAATCACGAAATTTGCAAAACCCGAGCCCCGGGCCCACTTCTCGAAAAATTACGAAAGTCACATCACCGGATTCCTCGTCTCTCCACGAGTCCGTACATATAAAATTTACCAAAATCGGAGTTCATTTAACCCCTCAAATCACCAAATCTTATTTTCAAATCCCTAGGCCTAAATCCTCAATTTTTCTACAATTTTCATGCTCAAATTCATACATAATTGATGTACTTAGCTCAAAATAGGTGGGGATAACTTACCTTCACATTGATGATGAAAATCCCCTCTTGAAGCTCCCCAAAAATCGTCCATACTTTGAAGAAATGAAGAAAAGTGAGCTAAATCCGTGTATAAAAGAATATGCCTGTGCTTCGTCGAGTTGTACCTTGCACTTGTGCTATACATGTTGTACATCCTATTAAAATTGTTCCTTGTCGGACACCTTCTGTTTAAACACCCATAACGTCTTGTATAAATATCCAAATGATAAACGGTTTGAAGATTTAGAAACTAGACTCAAAGATCTTTAATTTGATAGGTTGTACACCATATAACTCTTTATATATCCCGAGATATGAGCTTCTAAAATGCATCGTAAATTCTGCCGAAATTGCTCCAGCAGCCCTTTTCGATCCATCGTAACTTTCCGCGATGATATCCAAATCGCGAATGGTTTAACTTTCCGAAAACTAGAATGTATGGGCTACAACTTTCGTGTTTTGCACTTTTTCTGATTTCTTATAGATTACAAGATATGAGCTTCCAAACTAGACTACTCGCACCTAAAAATTTCAGGGCACAACAGAATTTTCTGCAATTTTCTGCAATTTTTCCTAAGTCCGAAATCACTCCGAGACACCTCCGAAACACTCCCGAGCCCTCGGGGCTCCAAACCAAATATGAACGCTGACTCTAAAACATCACACGAACTTGCTCGAGCGATCAAATCGCCAAAATAACATCAAAAGCAATGATTTGAGCCTTAAATCCAAGAATTCTTTCAAATTTCATAAACTTTCAAATTTTCCAATTTAAGGCCGAAACCCGTCAAACAACGTCCGTTTGTAACCAAACTTTACAGGAAGCGCTTAACCAACATATATGACCTGTGCCGGGCGTCAGAACCAAAATACGAGCCCGATACCATTACTTTTTTATCAAATTTCATTTTCATTTTCCTTAAACATTTTAAGAAAACAATTTCACGAAAAAGTTCATTTCTCGGGCCTGGGAACTCAGAATTCGATTCCGGAAACACGTTCAACTCCCATATTTTTCTATGGACCTTTAGAGACCGAAAAATCACGGGTCCGGGTCCGTTTACCAAAAATGTTGACCAAAGTCAACTTTAACAATATTAAATATCAAAAATTTTCAAATTTTCCCCATAATTCATATATTTCAACACAAAATATTCCGGACACACTCCTAAGTCCCAAATAACCTAACGAAGCTATCCAAACCATAAAATTCGCATTTCGAATCTGATATCAAAATTTCCACTTCCGGCCAAATTTTCTCAAAAACCTTCAATTTTCCATCTTTAGCCGAACGACTCCAAAATGACCTACGGACCTCCGAATTCACTTCCAATCGCGCTCCCAAATCCAGAATTATCATACGGAGCTACTCCCAGTCTCAGAATCCCAAATGGACATCAATAACACTGAAATGCATTTTAAACTAAACTGATGCAATTTCTTCTAAAATGTTATCTTCCACAATAGGCGCCAAAACGCTCCTGGGTTATCCAAAACCCGATCCGGGCATACGCCCAAGTCCGAAATCATCATACGAACCTACTGGAACCTTCGGATCCCAATTCCGAGGTCGTTTACTCAAAATTCCAATCCTAGTTTATTTCTTCAATTTTAAGCTTTCAAAATGAGAATTTCCATTTAGATTTGACTCCAAACTTCCTGAATTTTAATTCTGACCATACACACAAGTCAATATACCTGAGATGAAGCCGCTCATGGCCTCAAACTGCTGAATGACGTACCAGAGCTCAAAACGACCGGTCGGGTCGTTACAATAGGCTCATTTATTTACCATAACAGCCCTGCCAGAACCAGGAAGTGTAGAGAAAGAAAAGATACTTGTGGCAGTCTCTAAAGTCATTGCTGAATTCCCAGATGTGTTTGCTGAACCCAAAATGCTGCCTCCCAAAAGTGCTCATGATCACCCCAAAATGCTGAATTCCCAGATGTGTTTGCTGAATTCCCAAATGTGTTTACAGGTACAATTACTTTAAAAAAAATGAGATAGAGAAACAAGTTAATGAGATGCTAAGTAATCAAATTATACAACCCAGCCATTCCACATTTTCCTCCCCAGTCTTATTGGTTAAAAAGAAAGATGGTAGTTGGAGATTTTGCATTGACTATAGAGAATAGAATAAGTTGACTGTCAAAGAAAAATTTCCTATCCCACTTGTAGATGATTTAATGGATGAATTGAGTGGCTCTTCCATTTATTCTAAGATTGACCTTAGGGTTGGTTATCATCAAATCAGAATGAAGGAGACTGATATCTATAAGACTGCTTTCAGAACTCATCTAGGTCATTATGAGTTTAAGGCCATGCCTTTTGGTCTAACTAATGCTCCTACTACATTTTAGAGTCTTATGAATGATGTGTTTAAGCCATTTCTCAGGAAATTTGTTTTGGTCTTCTTTGATGACATATTGGTCTATAGTCCTTCAGTCTATAGTCATAGTATACACTTGAGACAAGTGTTGGAAATTTTGAGGCAAGAACAACTATTTGTCAAGTTATCTAAATGTTCATTTGGACATGATAGTGTAGAGTATCTGGGAATATTATTTCAGGAAGTGGGGTAGCTACAGATCCTGCCAAAATTGAAGCCATGACTAATTGGCAAAAGCCTAAATCTGCCAAAGAATTGAGAGGTTTCCTAGGGCTTACAGGATACTATAGAAGGTTTGTAAGGGCCCATGGCAATATTAGCAGACCTCTTACTGATCTATTGAGGATGAATTCATTTCATGGTCTGATAAAGCAGAAGCAGCCTTGCAGCAATTTAAAACAACCATGTCAACAGCCCATGTGTTAGCATTAGCTGACTTCACTAAAACCTTCATCATAAAGACAGATGCTTGTTCCACAGGAATGGGGGCAGTTCTATTACAAGAGGGAAGATCTATTGCTTACTTCAGCAAGGCTTTATCAATCAGAAATAGAGGTCTATCTACTTATGAGAAGGAATGTCTGGTTGTACTAATTGCAGTAGAAAGGTGGAGACACTATCTAATGGGGGGCCATTTTATTATAAGAACTGATCATCAAAGTCTCAAATACCTATTGGAGCAGAAGATTATGACAGCACTACAAAAGAAAGGTCTAACTAAGTTATTGGGCTTAGATTATGAGTTCAGTATAAAAGAGGAACAGAGAATAGAGTAGCAGATGCTCTATCCAGGAGACAGGAAGGTGACTCTACTTTGTGTGCCATTACCTCATCAGATCATACTTGGATGCAAGAAGTATGTCAAAGCTATGAAGGTGACACTAATGCACTACAACTGATAGCTGAGTTGATAGCATACCCTTCTAGTAAACCTAAGCTCAATTTACAGCAAGGTATTATTAGGTTTGACAATAGAATTTGGGTGGGCAAAGGAACTAATTTGAGAACTAAGATATTTGAAACACTCCATCAATCCCCCTTGGGAGAAAACTCTGGTCAATTAGGGACCTACAAGAGAGTTGGAATGGTATTCTGCTGGCCAAACATGAAGATAAATATTTCTAAATAGGTATCTGAATGTGACATCTGTCAGAGGATGAAGAATGAGAATGTCCATTCTCCTGGTTTACTTCAGCCATTGCCAATACCTGAGATGCCTTGGCAAGACATAGCTATGGACTTTGTGGAAGGATTGCCTTCTTCTAATCATAAGAATGTAATCTTAGTGGTGGTGGATAGATTGACCAAATATGATCATTTTTTGCCTTTAAAACATCCTTATACAGCTAAATGAGTAGCTGAGGTATTCTTACAAGCAGTTTACAAGTCAATTTTGGCAACAACTTTTTAGAGCTATGGGTACTAAGTTTAACATGGCAACAGCCTATCACCCTCAGTCAGATGGTCAGACAGAAAGACTCAACCATTGTCTAGAAGCCTACCTATGATCTATGGTTTTTGCTAATCCTAAAAAGTGGCTGAAATGGCTACCCTTGGCTGAATTGTGGTATAACACCAATTATCACAGTTCTCTACGAACTACTCCCTTCCAAGCACTTTATAGGTTTCCTCCTACACAGGTACCCCTAGGGTCATTACCTCATTCAACACAGACAGGAGTGGGAGCTAATTTAGCTCTAAGGCAACAGATGTTACTCAGCCTAAAAAACAACTTGGTACAAGCCCAGGCTCGCATGAAGTTTTATGTTGACAAGAATAGGTCTTAAAGGTAGGAGATTGGGTCTATCTCAAACTACAACCATATAGACAGTCGTCTATTGCAGTTCGAAAGAATCTTAAGCTCAGTTCCAGATTCTTTGGGCCTTACAAGATTCTACAAAAGATAGGCAGTGTTGCTTACCGTTTGGAGCTACCAGCGACTTCCCAGATCCATCTTGTGTTTCACGTCTCCCAATTGAAGAAGCGAGTAGGACCGGAGGTGAATCCACAGCTTTAGCCTCCGATTTGTGATGTGCATGGTCGGATACTGGTCCAACCCTTAGCAATCCTTGAACGCAAAATGGTTAAGGTCAATAATGTTGTCCTGGTCAAGGTGTTAGTTCACTGGATGAATCTCAACCCAAAAGAAGCCACATGAGAGGATTGGGGTTATATAAGGAGTCAATTTCCTGACTTTGTAGCTTAGCTTCGACCATGGGGACAAGGTCAGTCTCAATGGGGGAGGTATTGTTACGAACGCAACTGAATTAGGAAAGAGGAGTGGAAATATCTAGAAGAAATGGGAAAGAGGCGTGTATATTAGGGTTTGCTAGAGTGAGTCACGTGTGCTACACATGTCTATTATAGAACGGTGTCGTTGCATTCAGTAAAAGTGAACGGTCGAGATTCAAAGCCTTAGTTACAATCCAAGGGTTGAGATTAGACTTCAACATATTAAATAAAATCGTTGAAGAACTTTCAGAAGCAATTATGATTCTAGTAAAATCCTAACTACTTCTCATTCTCTTTTCTCACTTCTCATTTCTCTCTCTTTTCCTGACTCCTCCTCTTCTTTCTCTAATTTCAGGTAATCGTCATTGGAGCAGCTGATTAGAGCTCACTAGTTTAGCTACTATATTACATCCTACTATACAATTGAGTGTAATTTGGATTCTTCTATCAATAATACAGACATTTGCTGCTTCTATAATTACCTAATCTAGTATATTACATTATAAAACACTTTTTTTTACTGACCCTAAAAAAGGGATCGGAGAAGAAACGAAAAGAAAAGAAACAGAAAAAATAAAAAAAAGACGTATCTTAAAACTTTATACCTCAACGCAGCTAATAGGACTAAGAACTTCTAGTCCATATAAAGCGTTTTTTTTCTTCATATAATTTATTCTTAAATACTACAAGCACCAAAAAGAAATTTCTGTATTGTTCATTGATTTGCAATTTATAATTTATTATTAGTCCCAAGCAAATTTTTTATTTAAAATAGCTTAAACTTCAATATCCTAGCTCTATGCTTGTATTGATATGTCTAAACTTTCTACGGAAATATCATTATTAATTGCTATTAATTTATTAGTTATAATTTTAAAAGTCTGTAAGAAGTCTACGAATAACAATTAGGGTTACCTTTTAAAATTATCATTGAATTCTAATTTCAAACACTAAATTGAAGGGTACGTAGTTCTTACGGGAATAAAATTAATAAAGATATCTATTTGGTTCAAAGTCCCAAAATAGTTTTGAAGTTGGCTAAAAGTAATGTTTGAAATCGTAGTTAGAACTCACAGTTCTAGTGCAATCATATTATTAAAATTTACACGTAATTACAATTTTATCCGATATAAACTTATTTGTACTTTAGTTTTCAAAGGACATAAAAGTCAATCAATATTTTGAGAATATTTTGGTCATTCAATATTTAGCGTTTTAACATTGGTGCTTTTATAATAAATATAGATAAATAGATAGATAGATTATTTTAAGTATATTCTTAAGTCTCACCTTCTCTTATTCTCTACTGTGATTATCATTTTCTGAGTTATGATTATCATTAATAAAATACTTTCTAAATTAAATATAAAATTTATTGAAAGTATAAATAGATAATCTTTTAATATTATTAGGTTATAAAAATAATAATTTTTCATAGATATTCCAACAAAGATTCTGACAAATCAAAATAAGACATCTGATTGATATCGTGGGCATAATTTCTTCCTATATTGAGGTACTTGAATAAATCAACATTATCTTTCTAGGAATTTATTTTTTTTTCTTTAATTTGTATTTTATAATATACACACACACACACACACACACACACACACACACACACACACACATATATATATATATATATATATATATATATATATATATATATATATATATATATATATATATATATATACACACACAGGATTCACGCACAAAGCACGTACCATGAGACTAGTTAAGTATATACTGAAACTGCATATCACGTAACCATAGTTAACCCTTAAAAAGTGTATATGCAAGACATATATTTCATCTTCATTTGTTTGATGTAAGTACCCAGCACGGATAAGTTCTACCCAATTCCAACTATATTATTCATGCATTTGCTTATTGTTTTCTTTCTGAGAAATTGTGAAAGTAATGCTTTTTTATGTACTGGATTGCCAACTTTGTGGTGCCGGGGATCACCTTAAAGGATCTTCAAAACAATATTATCGCCAAGGATTAGAACACTGATGAAAAAAAGAAAATCTATGAAGGTAAGCAAGAGAAAAGGGTTTATAGATTAAAGAGCTTTTTAATGATTGACAAGTTTTTCTGTTGAATACACTGGATTGTTACCCTTTCTTGAATGTAAAAACTATTTAATCTTAATGATACCAATTGGGATCTTAATAGCTCGGTTGGTTGCTAAGCTATGCGCGAATCGGTTTGGATCAGATTTGGGAACTTTCATATATACATATAATCCAAATCCCATTCCAATAAGTTTGGATTAGATCAGATTTTTTGAGTTTGATTTTGAATTAATCGATTTGGATAATTTGAATTTTCGGTTTTGAACATGTAAGTTGAGTTGCTTTTTTTTTTTTTTTGTTTACAAAAATAAATATTTAAATTGCCTTAAGAGTTTCTCATTCCCATCATAATCATCCAAACAAAGTTTCATAGAAGCAATGAAACCATTACTAAGGAATTGCAACATAAGCATTCATAAGACCCTAAAATTAATATGTCCAACACCATGCCAAACAGAAAATATGCCGGCAGTGACATCAAATTGTCATCTTGAAAATTAACAAGTCCAGGCATATTGGACGTAGTATTGGATATATGGGCTAATATCTAATGGGTAGCCGGGTAGGGCTAAATATAAGATATGGGAATTTCGGATTCCGGATATCCGAAAATTTGAAGTTCTAAAATCGAAATTCTAAAATTTTAAAAGTTAATTCCGATATCCAATCCGTATCTGAAAATCCAAACGAAATACAAACTCGATTTTGGATTTTGGTTCAGATTCAGGTTTATCCAAACTATGTTAATTGGCTATCTGAACTTTTTCCATGTTGGTGAAAATTCGGTTCCCCAAATTTCCTCCCCTGTAACCCCAAATTGAAAGAAAAACTTAATGATACAAAGAGAGTTGTTTTAAACAATCGTTAGTCACAGAAAATACCTACCAACCGAATCTTAGATAAATTCTTCCATTAACCGTTTCGTCACAAGAGTCAGCTGAAACTCACAATGTTGGATGTCATCGGGTTTGTATGCCTAAACTAGTAACATGAATTTACAGTTGGAGAATGAACAAAAACAATTCTTATACAATTGTCCAGTCATTTTCAACGGGAGTAACAGGTTTATCAGCTGGAGATGAACTGCCGGGCTTCGGAGGTTTCTTTGAAAATATCGATGAGAATGGTTGCCGTAATGGACTCTCCTCCTGGTTCTTCTGGCCTTGGGGTGATAGTTTATCCTTGTTACCAAATATGAGACTAAGCCTTTTAAATCGACTTTTTAGTTCATTGGCAGGCGCAGCTGTAGGTTCTTCGGGCTGAAATGTGATCCTTATGACTTCATCTGGACTAAGTACCATTGACTCTACAGTTTCGTAGACCTAGTAAAAAAGATTGTAATTCTTCATGGCATAACTTATTAATGTAACAATCAGACATTAATCTGTGATTATATAAACTATGTAACAGCATCCTGCACTATAAAACCAATAAAATTGCAGAAAGAAATGTCTAACAAGCAACAGAACCCTGCTTCCCCTCCCCGGGAGTGGGACTGGCAACCGGGATTATACGAAATCAATAGGTTTAAAAGGATTCCTAAAAAACTTAACATCCCTCAAAAGTTGCTTGTCCTTTTTTTTTTTTGGTTAATAACTGAGGAATTCCAAGGGCCATTTGGTGCATGGTTCGAGATCTGGAAGATAAATGGTCAGCTCTACTGTTCTCCACTTAAAACACCAAGTTCTCATCCGCGATAGTGTTCATGATGTGTGCCTAATCCACACATAATGCACTGTGCTCTTATCATAGAACCAAACCCCTAGGGTCGTAGTTACTAATCTTTTACAAGACAATCCATGAGAGGATGTCAAATACACAAGCGCATCTCAGCAGCAAGAGTTGTGCTTGTATCCAACACCATGGGACACAGTCAGCAAGCTTATTCACCTCCATCAAGTTAGATTTAGACGTACCTGGCACAACTCATCAACTTTCTCAACCCAGCTGCTGCTTTGACAGGTGGCAATGACGTACTCTTTACAATCACAGAACAGCTTTGATAAATTTGAGTTGTTGGAAAGGGTGGCCTCAGCAGTTACAAATCCTGATCCCAACTGAAATTTAAATAGAAAATAACATAAGATTATCAAGTCTTTGTGATTTGGAAGCTGAAAATGTCATAGCCAAGCGAGAATAACACTTTATTTGCTATGTAAAGGAAATATGAGAGGGAGGGGGACATGATGACAGGAAATTTTGACTTGGAAGGTTCCAAAGCATCACCAAATGAACTGCAATTTATAACTATATAATCGTTCTGGCTACTAAAAGTAGATGGAATAGAGGAAAAGAAATTGTGTCTCGCACAAATTACATCAACTTTTTCCTCTTGATGGAAAATGGATGCACAAAATGGAAAATTCTGAACAGTATATTTGAATCTCTAAGATGAAATTTCCACGCGACGGCTGATATAAATTCAAATCTTATGTTCAAAACAAAAGATACCAAGTTTTGAAACAATAACAGAAAATCCGTGTTCAACATGGACTGAAATACTACACAAGAGAGTGTCTGCTAGTCCCCAAAAAAATGATATTGGCATCCATTTGATTTCTGGGATTATTCATTCTGATTTCTGCTACCAATGGCAGGCTGAATTTCTTCCTCTTTGAGAGTTTGAGGGATGAGAGTAACAGAAAAAGACAGATAAAAATTAAGACCAGACACATTTCATACATGCATAAGAGGACTTACAAGAGATATAAATAGCTGCTTGAAAAGCTCATGGGGTGAAATGTCCTCTAAATTATCCAGAATACTTTCCCTACAGAAAGCATCATAGAGTTCCTTTCAGAAAATCAAAACAAACTTTTTAGATCTTCTATGCTAACCTGGAACTTAAAAACTTACACAGCCAAATCCTCATCAAAGAGAGGAGTTTGTCTAACAGCTGGCACTGGCTTTGCAGTTTCCCATAGTTCGCGCCACAAGTTGCCTAAAAACATCAATCCATGAAACTTGTCAGACAGAGTTTTGCACACTTCCTGTTCTGCTTGGAATATGCTCAAAGACGGTTTGTACTTATCACATTATCAACAATCATAATGCAAACAATGAGAAGTCTTAAAAGGACATCTAAACTTAGTGCAGGTACCACTTCCACCAACAAGTTTAAATTATTCTTCTATAACTTGCTTAGCATTATTAGTAAGTGAATAGACCCCTCTTCATACCTAGAACTGCTGGACATACACAAGAATCTTTCAACCAGGACCTACCTGACTTGCTAGTCTACTTGAATGGACAAGGGGAGAATACTACCATTTTGGAAGGTTTTGGCCCGCCTCCCGGAAACCGACAAAAGTCATAAATCCCGATCACCCATTTCAAACGAGTCAAAATATGCAAGTTTCATCCAAATCCGACTTCAAATCGGGGTTCAAATCCTCATTTATGCTAAATAATGTGAGATTGTTCCTTTTGTATCCACAACCGGTGCACTAGTATTTTAGCAGCTTCCTTAATTAATAATAGCCTATGCTCTACTGCAGATACAAATAAAAGCAAATAATAACCTTGTTTCAGTTTCTACTTTCTCCATTCATCTATTTCCATGAATCAATCAATCATAGGACTCCAGTAGAAAATAACATCAAATTTATCATAAAGCTTTAAGCAAAACCAATAAGTGGCATTTCAAGAATAAGATATCCACCATCAAAACCTCGAAATAACTGTCATGATCATGTTGCTTGTGCTAGCACAATCTCTAAATAAAGCAATCCATTGAGGGAGCTTGTTATTTGAAAAACATGTAAGCTCCCTGTATCACCTCCTAATACACTGAGCAGATGAAACCTGAAGACTGATTAACAATGGCTGCTAGCAGATAGAGATAGATGACCACTTTGTCTTCAGCAGTTCAAATAGAGGGTAAATTTACATCCTACTGGCTAAAGCAGACACTAAAACCAGCAAGTCTCATGAATGACAAAGAAAAGTATTTGAAGTACGACAATTGAAATGTGATTTCAGAAAACAAGAGAAGGTGGGGATTGTGGTATGAAATTTGAGTTAATTAGAGTAGAACCTTCTTTCTGCATTCGAGTACTCAGTTGGCCTCTTCCAGACAATGAGTCATTAGCATCAAGGGTTTCATTGATTTCATCATTTGTATCACATTCCATCCAATCAGGAGGAGAATGCCATCTAATGAAATCTTCTAATATACACCCAGGATTTGCTGCCTAACAGAGTTCAGGAAATTTGCATGTTAATTTCAATCAGACACTGCAAATTGCCAGCTTGAAGGTACTAAAGAAAAATCTAATTACAGCTTGTGTTACAGAAACTTCACCTTGAAAGCCTGCATATCAGACAGGAGTTGAGAGCACCCGGCTCCAAGACTGATAATAGAAGAAACAAGCAATTCAGATGAAAAGGTCAAGATCATCCTACTTGTGCTAAAAGTTGGAGTTTTAGAGAAATTTGGGCAAGGATTGAACAATAAAAGGTATGAAAGAAAGAAAATGATAAGGAACAAAAAAATCAGACAATCATACTTTTTAGATATAGAGAAAACTCGGTAGTTCCTCGATGTATTTGTAATAGCTAGTAAATAAGAAAATTACAAGAAAGTTTGAACTATGTTTATGATTAGTGACATTCTTTTTTTTTCGATAAATTGATGATTAGTGACCACTTATCCAACAAAGAAGACCCGCAACTACTGAGTCATTCCTAAGCAACTTTTAATGCGAGCAACATACAGATCAAGTAAATGTTTTTGAAGAACAAGTGCTAAACTGCTAATATTAATGATTGGCCTCCATTCACTAGCACATGCCGGTTTATCTTAAAACAGCCTAAAGGCATTACCTCCCTGTTCGGAGCACCAGCTCCTCTGTTTCTTTGATTAGATCTTCTGTTAGCAAAGGTTCTTCCTACATATATAGTCATAGTCATAAGCAATTAGCAATTGAAGAGGAAACTATCCAATTATTATCATAAGATCTGCTCCTGTTCACAAACCTGCATCACTGGCGTATATATAGGTTCACCCGTTTCCAACATTGTCAAATCAGATCGTGTGTCCACTCCTAACCGAAGAATTAATTCTCCTGTGCTAACTTTAGCGTACAAGACGGGAGTTGCAGGAAGAGTGCCCTCAGGAACAAGAACATCAGCATTTGAACCTGCTAGCCTCAACACCGAATCCAATGATTCAGTGGCTGCAATGCGTCGATTTTTTCTGGAAATGCAACGGTTAATAACCTGGAACTGCTGATATAGAAGACATGAATTTAGGTTCGGAATTTGATCTGGAGGAATGCCAGGGATATATTGTCCTTCAGACCACAGCCTCCTCAACTACATGCAAAAAGGATTGAAGATGTCGTACACAGTTAGACCGTTTACAGAAGATTCATAACATATCGGCTAAACTAGGAAAATGATCTAAAGAATAACTTGATGTCTAAATAGTGAAGAATATGATATTCTGTTAAAATCTCCACTATCTTACAATCAACTCAATGTGAGATTATTATCTACCCGTGTAGATATAATACATTAGTGCAGCTTGAACAAATGTGGACAGTGAGCTAATGCACTAGCAGACACTGCAAAATCTGGAAAGGGTTTTCCATAGACTCCATAAAATGGTAATGAGAGTAAGTGAGCCCTTTCACTCTTAACCAAAAAAAAAAAGGGGAAAAGAAGAGGGGAAAAAAGAGAAATGGGAAGAGAAGAGAAGAGTATGAAGAGATTCAATTTGCAAAAAGTTTCAAACAAGGATATAGACTTGTCATAGTGTATCCCTATATGAGAATGAAAAATGAAATTCAAATTGATTGTACTCTTAACTATTAAAGATATATCAGCTTCGGGTGGCATATTTTGCAAATTTTCTAGCAACCAAGTCAAAGACCATTAAATAAGGATAAAAAGCAGAATCTGAATTGACTATTTTTTATTGTTCTAAAACAATTCTGCTTCAAGAAATATGACTCCTAATTTTGTGTCTTCTCACAAGTCTTATCCAAATGCACTTAGTTTTTTCCTGGAGTAAATGAATAAAAGCATTTGAAAGAGGTCGAAGGCCTTTCTGGTGGGTTTGGACCCTACCATTCTACAGATTGCCGTCTTAGCATTTTAAAACTGGAGTGGACCAGAGAGGTCAACCGGTTGCGATTTCAAATAAGCCTTTGTGCAATCCTAGTCATAAGTAGGGAACTGCTAGGTAAAAAATGGTTATCAGTTACTAAAACAAACGACCTCCACCACCATCCTCACCATTAAGAAAATAAAATAAGCACAAAATGAAATTAATTCAAGACACACTACTTCTAACCATGGTAAACATCAAATTGTTGTGCTTAAATATACATCCAAAAAAGAGAGAGAGATATATGATGCATTACAGTACTCAATTGAAGCATTAGAACGTAAACATCTAGTCCCTACTGGCCTTGCTGGTTCAAGGATCATTGCAGATGAATAAACTTTGACTTTTGGCAAGTTTACTACACTCAAGAGAACCAACTAGTGTAGCATTAAGATATAGCTGCAGCTATCTATCAGGGGTGTAAAGTGACACTTTTATATTATTCTTCAGAAACTCCTTAACAGCAGGACAGATAGCTCAATGCATATTCATATAAGAAAAACCTGATGTGCGATGTAATCAATGACAACAAGCAGAGCTAAGTGATAGAGAAATCTGCTACTACAACATGAATCCCTAACATAGCTGCTTAGAAAACTGAATGTGAACTATTTTCATAGAGTCTACTTACTTCAGCAACAATTTTGCACCATAATAATGCCGTTTTCCGCAGTGATTTCATACGTCCAATTACTTCAGCAAGCTTAACAATAAAACTTTCAGGAGGAGCACCATGAATATCCTTAGGCAAAGATGAAGCATTTGTGGATGTTTCAGTATCAGAATAAACCTTGCTTCCAGGAAAATGTCCTTCTACAAGCATCTTGCAGATATTGCAGTTGAAGTGAAAATCACAGAGGGTAATCCAAATGGCTAGAGATAGAAATTACTACTATATTTACTACAAAGATATTCCACCACATAATTGAGGAAACTGGCATCTACCTGCGTCTAGCAATGAATTGATACGAGACAAGACTTTGTCATCAGCACCAAATTCGCCGGAAAACTTGTCTTCTTTTTCACGTAGCACTAAAGACTTCACTGCAGACAAGCTTAAACTAGCCCTCTCCATGATGGGTGAAGAACCTCTGGATGAAGCTAGGAAGTCTTTCATTGTAATATACCTCTTTCCAGCCCTAGGGAAGAAGACAATAAGGAAAAAAAGAGAAAAACGGAAATTAGAATCGCATCATCAATTTTAAGAAAAAAGCAACCATATACATAAGTGATTAACATTCTTTTTTAGTTCACAGACTAGGTGTTTATTAAATACTTCAAGGATATGCAAGAGAATTCAGTAGCATGATGGAACTGAAAAATGTAAAATCAAACATTTCACATAAGTGCCAATTAGATGTGAAAATTCAGAGAGAACCCCAACTAAAATTGAAGTGATAGAAATTTCCAGATTTAAAGATAGACAAATATCTTACTCCACAGCTACAGCTAGTTGCTTCATGACAGCTGCTGGAGGAATAACGTCACTGTCCCCAAGGTTTGACTCTTCCATTGTCGAACCTGATTCAGAGTCCTTAAGAAAATAAAGGAACACATAACATTAGAAAAAAACAAAATTAGAAAGTCCATATTTCAGCTAAAGGAGACATAGCAATGACATATCCCGCTATTCCTTTGATAGAACTTCAAAAGTTGCAGAAGAAGCTTTACTCTCCAACTAAGCATTTCCTATAGGAGAGAACTATATGCACATTTACATAATTCAGCAATAATGAAAAAAATTTGATTCGAACATACAAAAGAAACAGCTAGTCTATGTTTAAAGTCTTAAAAAGGCTCAGTAAGTAGATGATACCCAAGTATAGTATAAGTTTGACAACAGCATCAACTTTTGACTTACAAAAAGATTAAGCTTTAGCCTTAAAATAGCACCAATAAGGTTTCTGCAAGTATATGTCAGCAATAAATAAGCACATCTCTGAAACAATAACAAACGCGGATAGGAGTCGCTAACAAACAACTACCATGGCATGTCAAAAGGTAGAATTTATATGAGAAATAACCAGCGTAAAAGAAAAGCAGCTCAAGGAATACCGAAGGCAAAACGTGTGTACATTAAGAACCTTGCGCTGTAGAACAAGTGAGATAGCTCACCTTTGAATTAGGTAATTCCCTCTCACTCATGAAGCAAATATTTTCATCAAAAATTGCATACGCCATTCGTGGACTTTCAGCTTTGTCAGTAGTACCCTCAGTTCCTTTTTTGCCTATTCTTATGTTCTTAAACCTCTCATGCCAGTCCTGCTTTGCCTTTATTGGTGGTGGTCTCCGCCATGAAGTCTTCCCTTCCTGGAAATTAGGCATCCTTAAGATTACTTATAACAGCTCAATATACTCTTAGATGTATCCAACGAAACAAACAGCTAAAATTCCAGTTAAAGAAATATAGAACATAACAGTATGAGCTGCATTAAGAAATTAAAGGTATCGACGCCAAGTTGTTCTACTATATTCCTAGTGGAAAAGAGAAACAGTGAAAATTGAAGCATTTGAAATTAGCCAGTTAAATCCACCTTATATTAGCTTCAAAGGGCAGCTTAAAAATAGTTTAAATATGATAGATCTTTTAATATGGAACTGAAGCGAGCAGTATTGAGGATTCATATAGCCGCCTCCAACTAATTGCATATTAAGGCATAGTTGATTGATTAACATTGAAATTAGCCAGTTGACCTGTAATTGTTTTGAACTTCTAATTGATAAAATGAGTAATGAATCAAAACAAGGTTAAAATCGACATTTGAACTTTCTCTTTTTTTCTCTCCTTATCATCTTCTTCATCAAGCAAAACATTAATCATACAATTTGAGGAAAAAAACCTCCCGATCATATGAATTCAACAGAAAAATATTGAAAAATCAGAATGATGATAATTAGAATAAACGAAGATAAAATTTACCTTCAACTCGTCCTTATCGCCTGGAATCTCACTTGTTGACGTCGCCGGCGATTGGTTATCTGAATCTGTTCAAATTTGAATATCGGACAGAGCAACAAAAGAAATTAAAACAGTAATGAAAAAGCATTTGTCATAGAAATTGAAAAAAGAAAAGGAGAAATGAGATGGATGAACCTGGATCGTTGATGAGATCAGATTTTTTAATGTCAGTGAAAACTTTCTCCGCTTTAGCCGCAGCAGAATGGAAGGCAGTTTTTGCTCTGGATACGAACGACGCCTCCATTTCCTACGCCGAGTTTGTAGCAGCGGATTGGGAGAGAAATTGGATGAACTTATGGAGCAAAACAAATTCAATCAATGGATGGACTAGACTCTAGACAGACGGCCTTTGTCAAATTTCCAGCATTTGTTTACATGTAGATTTGATGCTCATCATTTTGAGCTAAAATAATATAAATAACTAATTATGCTACTATCATGTCTCCTATTGATAATTACACGGGCGTACCGCTCTAGATTAAATTGTATTCGATAAGGTAAGTATTAACTTTTAGTAGTAGTTAATAAAATTTCAAGGAACCTAGTCAAACCTCCTTTCTTTCGTCCAACTACGGAAAGTAATTCTTTTGATTAATAACGGATGATAATATGAAAAATTATTTTTGACTATTAATTAATTAGTAGATAAACTTTATAAGCAACATTGGACATCAGAAAATACAACTTAGTGTGATAGAGAACGTTTAAGTTTAATATTTAGAACGAAAACGCGACATGACTTCAGATCAAAAATTTCAATATATTATTATACTAATAACCTTCGGGTGTGGGCCTGAGGCCACCTAGCAAGGACTCCTGCCTCATCTTTACAACATGATCAGTCTCATCAACGTTTATTAATCATCACTCAAAGAAATTATACTACAGTTGATCTAACTCTAAACACACATGAAAGTTAGTTTCTTCACATATATAATAATGAAATTAAAAAAAAAAAAGGAAAACAACAAAGTGAGAGAGATGAGGCTGAAAACAAAAGACCAAATAAGGAGAAGACAAAGGGAATTAACAACAATAGAAAGACAGTAGCAGCAAGGGTAGTGGTCGAAGAACAATATGGGAAGGCAGCTCAGCTACCCTTTCCTCTTAGCAAATCGGTGATCGCTAAGTCAACCAACGCACACTATTTACTCTTTATGATCCTTTTTTTGGCTAACGTGTTTGTGTCGTTTTCTCCCTTTTTCAATTTAACGTATTTTCTATTATGGGTATTACACTAACTTAAGCATTGAGTAGGCTCCGATTCGTTGGAGCCCATTCTTAATGTCGTGTTCTATTTTATAAGGGAAAGGGATGCATTGGAGATCCTGGTGCCATATTACCAATTTTTTATACCCGTGCTACCGGTCTAAACATCCCTTTTAGTGGTGTTTGGTAACACGTCACTAAAAGGGGAGTGCTATACTAAATTGTGATTTTTTTTTTACTCAAAAGTATAAAAATAGGTGAAAAAAATAATTTAGTGACCATTTTATGTATAGCGCATCTATTGCATGTACTATGTCTTAACAACATATTTGTCTGTTAAGGTATAGCGCATGTAATTCATGCGTTATACCTAATTTTCAAGTGTTGGTTAAAGTAAAGCTATAGCACATATACTGAATGTGTTATACCTTAAGTTGAAAAGACAGATAGGTATAGTGCCCTTTAGTGTTATGTTGTGCCTTTTATCGTTACGTAGTACCATTTAGCCTAGTAAAACTGATAATAAATTTTAGTTTATGTTAGTTGATGTTGTTTATAGCCATTTAGAGTAGTGTGACTTTAGTGCTCTTTAGGATTCTTTAGTCTAGAATAAAAACTATGTGTCCTCATTAACTAACCCGGTTAGAGTACTCAATTATGGATCAAATATTAATCAATTATTAAGTGTTTATTATATGTATTACTAGATATCAATCAAATATTAGATATGAATTATAAAATAATTAGTTGACAGTACAAAAGAGACACTGCCAGATTTTTGGGTACCGCAGACATTGGACGTAGGAGTCCCACATTATTGTAGAAATCATGCAAGTAGTCTTATTAATGATGTGTGTCAACTAGGACCTAGATTATGATGCCCTCGGTCCGGACGGATGCGTACAAGATGTTGACGAAAAAGATCAAGACAATGACAATGAAATAGTGTCAGACAATGACACTAATAACGAATGAAAATCATTATTTATTTCTTGAAGTTATTTTTAATTGTTGTATTGAATCTTCAATGCTAAATGTCAATTAGATGTAAGCTCATTAGAAACTTAATTTTATTTCATAAATATTGCAAACAGCACCATTACAGACATTTAATACAACAAAAATATTGCAACAAATCACTAAGTTTATCCTTGAAAATTGGGCACATTGGATGAACTGCCACCGGGAGCTGAACTACCACCACTTCCCAAACCAACTGAAGGATATTTATGGCGATCGTGTCCTGTTTGGGAACATATACCATATTTACGCGCATAAACGGTATCACCAACATTTATTTGGCTCCATTATTTATTGCACTTTTCGGTAACGCACATAATCCTTGTTACACACCATTTTAAATGGTTCCGGTGGCCAATAATGATTAGCACACGCTGGTTGGAAGTGGCCACTATAGATGTTTACATATGCAGCGTCATTATATTCTTTATCAACGTACCTCATCGCCGCAAAACTTGTATGTTGAAAGCACTTCATGGCATGTGAGCATGGAAAGTGATAGATCGACCATTCCCACATGAACATAATCTTCTGTATTCATTGATGGGGTGGGAATTATTACCGTGGTTTTGATGCAGATCAGTGCGAACTTCAAAAATATTTCACTCGTTGTAATACTGCAAATAAGTATGCCACTTTGCTCTCTTCCTATATTTCTCAAATCGTTTCATTGGTTGTAGCATAAATTGAACACCCCTTTCCAACAAGGATGATACACTTCGTGATCTTTCAACAAACCTATATGTTATCTGCTTGAATGACATCCGCGACATGGTTGTGATAGGCAATCCACGGGCAGACTTCAACAACCCATTGAAAGACTCTAACACATTTGTAGTCAAAATTCTCAATCTTCTACCACCATCCTTATATGAAATCCACTTGTCAAGCTCATGTCGCATCAACAAACGATAAGCTTTTAGGTCTTCCTACCTAATCAATTCCATTCGCCTACTGAATTTACACTCTTGATAATCTATTGCAGCTATCCATATTAAATCATGTAAGCTCTTGTTCGGATGAGCCCGCTGGAAGTTGGCCTTCAAGATCCTAACACAGTAACGATGGTATGCATACAACTCCTAATATGCATCCAAAGTCTGTACAGAACTTAAAATCCCATCATGCCGATCAGATATTAGAAAAATATCTTAACGCAGTTTGACAACGTGTTCTTTCAAGTGGTTCAAAAACCATGTTCAAGTCTCTTGACTTTCATTGTCACAAATAGAAAATGCGAGGGGATATATGTTTCCATTAGCACCTATTACAACGGCGATCAACATCTTAATATCATACTTTCCATAGACATGAGTGTTTGTCTATGGAGATTACCAGCCGACAATGCATAAAATCATCAATGGTTGGTTTAAATGCCAGAACGCATATTTGAATATGAATTCTGGTATTTACGGACTCCACTCATGCTTCCATTCAACAATAGTCCCTGGGTTAAAGTGCTACAAAGTAGCGATGTACCTAAGTAGAGCGGCAAATGACTTATTCCAGTTACCATAAACAATCTCAAATGCACGTGTACGCTCAAAAATGCCTTTCTTTTGGTAATGGTATAGCCATATACCCGGTGGTGAGATGTTATACACTCTTTAATTTTGTACCTTATGGACGATACAATGTGTGGAATCAAGACAAGAGAAATTGATAGCTTTTCAATGTCTTTTACTTATATTTTGATGATCTAACAAACTTTGTCAAGAACCAGATAGGGAACCTGACACACTTGGGCTACACTACAAGTTAATGGATTCCAGCTCAATGTGAACTGATATAGCTTCAGGGGATAGAGAACCAAACAAGGACCTGATACTCTTGTTGTTCCCTCATAGCAGTACGAAGTCAATGGGACACAACTAGAAGCGACATGACTGCCTGCACTGTTTTTGCCTGCACTGCACTGTTTCTAGTGGCCACTTATTCCTTGACCAACTAAAGTGCTTACATCATTTCAAGTGATGTCATCAAGGTGTATCAACAATGAGTTATATCAAAACATCACTTGAACACTTCAGTTTCTCATTCAAGCCTTTTGCAAAAACAGAGAAATTAATTCTTACAAGCTTGAAGAACAAAGTTAAACGCTACTACGGACCAGTTCCTAAAGCTAGTATTTTGTTGTCCTTAGTTGTGTTGTAACTTTGTGATTGTTCTTATTGTATCTCCTAAGTTTCTTAGCAAGAAGCATTGATTAGGAACCCTCTTGTAAAATCTGTAAACTCTCTGAGTTTATGTTGTGACTAGGTTTAGTCATAAGTTAAAGCCTTTGTAACTAGAGAGTGACAAAGTGGCTTGTTGTAAGAGTATCACAAGTTAGTTGAGTTGAATTCTTTGTAATGGAGTTATTACAAAGTGGCTTGTAATAGGTGTTTACAAGTTAGTGAAGTTGAAAGCCTATAGGTGTAGGTCGTGATTTTTGCCCCTTGAGTTGGGATTTTTCCACGTAAAAATCTCGTGTCTTATTTACTTACTATTTTACTAGCATTATCAGTACAACCTCATAGAGGACCAGGTACTCTACTGTTTGGTGGACTCATACAAACTAAAAATTAGTATCATAGCAGGTTCCTCCTATCAGGCTAACACCTAGGAAGGATCCTTATGGCTGCTCCACCAAATTTTGAAGAAGGTCAATTTACATACCGACCACCCAGGTTCAATGGAGAATACTATGGGTGGTGGAAAACAAGAATGCATGATTTATCATGGCTGATGATTCTGAGTTATGGGATGCCATATGTGACGGTCTTTATGTTCTAATAAAGGTATTGGAATAACTTCCATTTTCAATGCCAAAAACCAGTAATGAATACACCGACGCAGACAGAAAAGTTGTGGAGAAGAATTTTTGTGCCAAGAAAATTCTGGTATATGGAATAGGACCTGAAGAATACAATAGAATCTCCGCCTGTGGCAATGCCAAGGAGATACAAAAAGCTTTGCAAACAGCTCATGAGGGAACCACCCAAGTAAAACAATCTAAGATCGATATGCTCACTACTGTGTATGAACTCTTCAGGATGAAGGACGATGAATCTATTCAAGATATGCACACAAGATTCACTTCTATCATAAATGTGTTACATTCACTTGGTGAAACCATTCCTAGGAACAAGCTAGTGAGGAAAATCCTCAGTATTCTGCCTAGTCCATGGGAAAGCAAGGTGAATGCTATTACTGAGTCAAAGGACTTGCAGGAGCTGACCATCGAAGAGCTGGTTGAAAATCTGAAAACCTACGAGATGAAGAGGAGGATAGACAGTGAAAGAAGAGAACCAAAGAAAGAAAAGAACGTGGTACTCAAAGCTAATAGCAATGACTCAAGTGAGGAAGACAATGACATGGCTTACTTAACCAAAAAATTTCAAAAAATGGTCAGAAGAAATGGAGAAATGCTAAAAGGGGCAGCTCTACCAAACCAAAAAACTATGATCTTTGTCATAAGTGTGGAAAGCTTGGATACTTCATCAAAGACTATCCTCTTTTGAAGTAAGATTTCTCCAAGTAAAACCCTAAGAAAGCAGCTAAGAGGAACCCGGTTCCTCTCAATGACTTCAAAAGAAAGAGATCTGATGATCATGGGATGAAACAGGCTCTTGCGGCATGGGGGATTCCTCTAGTGAGTCTGAAGATGAAACTGATGCTGGTGATAGTTCCATGATGGAAGTTGAAAGTGAGGAAATGAATATGACTCAACTTTTACTTTGATGGCCCAATCAGATGATGATGAAGACGATGACGACAAAGAGGTAAATTTTAGGGATGTTCGGAGAAATTTGAAATCATACTCTCCTAAGAAACTTATGTCTTTAGCTAATGTATTGATTGATGCCTATCATAATCTTGTAGAGGATAAGGATGACCTGATCTTAGAACTAGGGGAATCTGATAAAATAAGAGATGATCTCTTGGTAGAAATTGCAGACCTAAGGGAAACAATGGAAGGACTAGGAACTAAGTCTAAACCTGGAAATACTAGAAAAAGAAAAAAGATAGCCAGTGAGGAACACATTAGGCTTGAAAATTAGTTGAAAGCTGTGAGAACTAGGATGTGTGTTGAAACTGAGAAAACAAGCACCTCCAAACTGAACTGGAAAGAGTAAAAAATGATCTTGAAAAGTCCCTAAAGTGGACCTGACCCTCAAAAGCTATCACTGCCACGTACACTAATAATGGTGAAAATATACAGGGAATAGGGTTCCAAAGGGAGAAAACTCCTTACAACCCTCACAGCAATTACGTCACTACTCCTGATAACTGGCTTTGTACCCACTGTGGGAACAATGGGCACTTCAAAGAAAATTACCAGGACAGGGTTCAATCTATTCAGAAAAATAAAGTGATTGCTGAAAAAGTGACTACAAAAGATGGACCAGGTTCCACTTGCAAAAAACGCATATTACCTGCATGGACTAAGAGAGCTTTTATTTATCCTCTTGCCTACTACAAGGGACCCAAACTTGTTTGGGTTCCTAAAACTAACTCTTGATCTTCTTGTATAGGGAACAATAAAAGGAAGCGGTCAACAATGGTTCATGGATAGTGGGTGTTCAAAGCACATGACTGGGAACACCATGGACTTTCTTTCACTAAAGCCCTGCAAAGAGGGAGTGTATCCTTTGGCAAGGGGAAAAAGGGGTACATTCTTGGAGTTGGAAAAGTCGGGAAGTCACTCACTCATTCTATTAAAAGTATGTACTATGTCAATAGCCTTAAGTACAGTCTCTTAAGTGTCTCTCAAATCTATGATAAAGGAAACAAGGTGGAATTCTTGTCCAAGATATGTACAATTACTGATCTGGTAACCGGTGAAGTGGTACTTGTGGCATAGAGATACAAGAACATCTATGTTGCTGATGTTGAGTCCTTATAAAGTGGTGATCTGAGTTGTCTGAAAGCTATTGATGATAATGCTTAATTGTGGCACAGAAGATTGGGGCACACAAGTTTTTCTCTTCTGAACAAACTAATTCAGAAGGACCTGGTCCATGGTCTGTCCATGACAAAGTTCAAGCTGCAAAAAGTTTGTGATGCATGTGCTAGAGGAAAACATATGAAGTCCTCTTTTAAGTCTAAAAGGGATGTGAGCATCTCAAAGCCACTCGATGCTTCTGCATATGGGCCTATGTGGTCCTATAAGAGTGCAAAGAAGGGGAGGAAAAAGATAGATTTTCGTGATAGTGGATGACTACTCCAGATTCACATGGACTCTGTTTTTCAGAACTAAAGATGAAACCTTTGAGGTGTTTATGGCATTTGTGAAGAAAATCCAGCTGAAGATGGAGTCTAGAGTCGCATGCATTAGATCAGATCATGGAACAGAATTTGACAATGCCAAATTTGATGTTTTTTGCAATGAAAATATCATCACTCACAACTTCTCAGCTCCCAGAACTCCCCAGTAAAATGGAGTAGTGGAAAGGAAGAACATAACTCTTAACGAGATGGCAAGAATAATGCTAATCGATAATGGAATTACAAAGAACTTCTAGGCTGAAGCGGTCAACACTGCCTGCTACTTGGTGAACAGGTGCATGATCAGATCACTCCTGAACAAAACCCCATATGAGTTGCTGAATAGAAGGAAACCCAAGCTGACTCACCTAAGAACATTTGGGTGCAAATGCTATGTTTTCAATAATGGAAAGGTTCAGCTTGGTAAATTTAATGCCAAGAGTGATGAAGGAATATTTTTGGGCTACTCTTCTCAAAGCAAAGCATACAAGATATACAATAAGCGAACTCAATGTGTTGAGGAAAGTGTTCATGTTATTTTTGATGAGTCTCTGTGTGAAGAATTTGCAAAACTCATAGGAAATGAGTTTGAAATGAGCATGATGGGGAAACTGAACTTCTTCTTGGGTCTTCCAGTAAAACAGTCCTCAAAGGGTACATTCATTTGTTAGCAAAAATACATCAGGGAGCTCTTGAAGAGGTTTGACAGGGAAGCATCAAAGGTGATAGATACTCTCATTGCTACAACCATTGATAATAGGCTAAATTGTTTAATATAGCCTGTGTTTTAGCTCAACTTAAGGATGGTTTACTATTGTAAATGTTCAAATAATGCAAAAATTGGCTCTAATCATGACTTTAATATCTCACAGGAGTTCAATAAACAAATGAGGATTTATGATGGTAATCAAGTGAAAAATGGAGTCAAATGACGAAAAGTTGAGTAGCAACATCTTAACAAGAGAAAACCCCACTAGCGCTGGTCATGCGCTGGTCATGCGCTCCCGTACTAGTTCAGTGATTTGGACAAAAAGAAACCCCACTAGTGCGGGTCATGCGTTGGTCATGCGCTCCCGCGCTAGTCTAATCCGAGAAATCAATTATTTGGGGGCAAAATGGAAAATCTGAGAGGATCCACTCAACTTACATAAAGTAAAGCTCCATTATTGAGAAAAGAGATCAGATTTTTGAGGGAGAAAAAGCCATAGAAGAAGGAGGAGCTTCCTCTTGGAGCTAAGAAATGAGAAGAAGAACATCATTTTGGAGCAAGGATTCAAAGAGTTCTTCTAAACTTTCTTCTATTTGCTTGTTAATATTATGTTTAAAACTTTTATTGTTGATTTTTGTATGATTATGAGTAGCTAAAAACTCTAGTATTCTTGGGTCATGGATGTTAGATAATTATGTTATTTGAAGCTTAGATTGAAGATCTTGAATTTATTGTTATGGGTTGTTTATTTGATTCTGCTTCTAATTATTTTACTGCGTAGCTAACAGTGAAATATTATTTACGAATCTTGAATTAAACTTGAAAAAGGAAATTCTTGGTTGCATATAGAATCAAATAGAACAAGTTTTGAATCTCGGGCATCGGGTGAAGAATTCGCAATTAAGATAGACATATACTTAATTGCCTTGTTTGGTTAAAAATAGGAGTTGTAAATGCATTCTTGCTAATATTAATACCATAGACATATAGGTATTAGTTTAACTTGAATAGATGCATAAGAACTCGAAAGATTCTTATGAATATTATTAACCCTATAATCAATAACCCGAATAATTCAATAAATCCATTTTAAGCTAAAATAGTAGCATAATTTCTAGCAAGTCCATGACCCGGGAATATATTTATCCAAATTGTTATAAACATATTGTGAAATTGGTGCAGTAATTTTGTGTTGAATTATTGTGCAATTATTAAGTAAGTTGTAAATTGGTTCTTTAAATATTTTGTAATAATTTAGCTTGAATTGATAATTGTTTGAGTCTACATCAGTCGATAAGTTGATCACAATTCCTCGTGGGAACGATACTTTACTTACTACTATATTACTTGTCGATCGCGTACACTTGCATGAGTGTTTTGGTCGCAACAGCCACTCGACTGGACATGAATGAAACTGGATCTCCTGTGAATCAAACCATGTATAGAGGCATCATTAGGTCTCTTCTCTATCTTACTACCAGCATACCAGATATTGTCTTCAGTGTGGGGCTATGTGCAAGGTTTCAATCAAATCCCAAAGAATCTCATTTGAAGGCTGCCAAAAGAATTCTGAGATACCTTAAAGGAACACAGGACATGGTTCTTTATTATCCTTCAGGCGACAGTTTTAATCTCATGGATACGCTGATGCAGACTATGCATGTTATCTTGTGGATAGGAAAAGCACTTCTGGAATGGATCACTTTCTAGGATCATGTCTCATCTCCTAGGGAACAAGGAAACAAAATTCAGTGGTCCTTTCAACAGCTGAAGCAAAATATGTAGCTGCAACATCCTGTTGTGCTCAACTTCTATGGATTAAGAAGCAACTGGAATATTTTGGGGTACTTACTGAGAGTGTGCCTCTTCTATGTGACAACACCAGTGCACTCAACATGGCCAAGAATCCAGTTTAACACAAAAGAACCAAACATATTGATGTGAGGCATCACTTTCTGAGGGACAATATGGAGAAAGGGTGGATCTGTATGAAATTCTGTAGCACAGAAGACCAAATTGCAGATATCTTCACCAAAGCATTAAGTAGGGAACATTTTGAAAGAAACAGAGTGAAGATGGGGATGCTAAAGCCCAATTGAGGATCTGATTCCTTATCTTTTGGCTATGAAAATCACCTTCAAGTAAAACTAGCTAAACGTGTTTTCTGGCCAAGTCTAACTTACATTAATACCATTGTAGGTAAACATGCATGATGAGTATAGAAGCTGTAAATACAGTACATGGACGATAGAACTGGATTGATACTTTCAAATAACAGGTCAAGAACTTGGTTCTTGTACCTAAGGTGAGTAGTTATGTGCATTCTTTAATACACGTCTTAAAAAGGTACAAAACACAACTACCATGTCATTCACCTTTTTAGATCCTATTGTCACGTCTCTTCACTTCAAATCATTCCATCTCCCTCTGAAACGTTGCACTTCTCCATGCAGAACCACCGTTTCAGAACCGGTCCCTATATCTCTCTTCATAATTATCCATCCTTAATAAAACCCTCTTCTTTTCTCCATAAACCATAACTCTTCAATTAGAACTTCCTTGAGTACATTCACTCTATCTTTTCAATGGCTGATACAAACTCCGACATACCTGACTCAATCATCCCTGGAACTGAAAATCCTATGGAGTCTTCCGTCCCCTCTGAGTCTTTTATAACCACTCTTACTCTCCCCGTTGAAATCACTCCTCACCCAGATTCCCCATCTCTCTCCATTTCAGAAACACCTAAAATTGTTGGTACATCCTCTCTATCTTCTAAGGTTCCTACTAATCAAAGAACAAGGTCAAAGAAATGAGGTCGCAGAGGGTTACGCCATTGTTACTGCAGATTCTGTGGTGGCAGTGGTGCCGATTGAGGAAGAAAATGTTGGAACTATCTTTGTGGTATCTGCTGACAGTGTCCTTCATGAGATAATTTCTCAGAAAAATGAGGTACAGGGTGTGGGGGAAGAAGGAGCCATAGTGACTGTTGAGGAAGCTGCACTAGCAAAAACTACTGGGCCATCACATGAGGCACCTGATCCCTCTTCGGAGGACCCAGGTCAAGGGTCTCATTCCCAAGACAATTCTGCTCCTACATTTGCTGTTGCACCTCTAGACATTCAAGCTCCTGAGATAAGGTCCAATGATGAGGAGGATTTAGACAACCTGGCTCTTGATACGTTATAATTAAGTGAAGGGTGGTGTCCACTCCTGAGTCTTCCACCAAGCGACTTACTACCAGGTTTCAAGATAAAGTGGCCTACGACTCTGCCCCTCAAAAGAGCAGAAAAAGTAGTAAGAAGAAAAGGAGGAGGTTGGTGAAAGATAATGTGCCCGTATGTGTTAAAGCAGTCCCTGTGGTAGAAGTGGAAGAGGAAACACCAGAGGAACCCAGTTCATTGGTGAGACGGTCCCAGAAGAAGCAACCTGCTTCAGTAGAAAGAGTTTCAACCCCCAGTTCCAAGTTTAAGGATGCTGTGAGTGAGTCCTCGATGTCTGATGAGGATGTGTTAATCAAGTCTAAAGGAAAAGAGAAATCAAGTGGTGGAAAGTCCGGCAAATGCAAGTCTGAAACTGTTCAAGAACCTGGTTCTATGAAGAGACTGAGGAGTGAAGGCAGTTCCATTTCAGAATGCCTAAGGTATCAAAAGGTTCTGATGGGTTGTATGTTTGACCCAGCAATCTCTAAGATGGCTGGTATGCGTCAAGTTCTTGAAATGGTTGAGTTTCAATGATGGACGCATCTATTCCAAATAGATGCACCTAAGGTATATGAGGATGAGGTTCAAAGCTTCTTTGCTAGCCTCTTTCCTGTTGAGACCGATCACATTTGTGCTTTGGTGAACAGAGTAGATATCGTGTTCGATGTAAAAGTGCTTGGGGAAATTCTTAAAGTCCCTACAGTTGGTGTGTCAAGTGTGAAGGATATGTGTCAGTATAATTTTTGAAATGTCGTGGTAAAAGACAATGCGAACCAGAAAGGGGATCAGATCCACAAAAAGGCACTACTCCCTGTTTATCAACTGCTTTTCGAATTGGTAAACAAAGTTCTATTACCTCGTGCTGAAAGAAGGTCCATGACTTCTATGTCTGACCTGTTTTTGATGGAATAACTGGATAGCTTTACTCTTGTAAGCCTACCTGCTATTATGATTGAACACATGCAAAAGGTAGCAACCTTTAAGGATGGTAATCATGGCCTTCCCTATGGGTTTCTACTTATGCGAGTGTTCAAGTTCTTCGAGGTGCCACTGGGGCAAGGCAAAGTAGGGACTAAGAAGCAGACTTTCTCATAGACAATGTTGGAAGAATGCGAGTGCATAGAAAAGAATTGGGGGGCAGTAGGAAGTACATCAACCGTCTCACAACTCATTAATGCTCAAAGTGCAACTGAGGTGATTCGGTGGTTGAAGGTTAGGAATGCTATCTTGGAAGGTCAGCAAGCCCAAGGGGTTCCGGCGTCAAATGATGAAGTAGCTCGTTTGACAAAAGAGAATGCTGATCTCAGGGCGCAAGTAAAGAACTTGAAAGCAGAACTGCTCAATGAGCAAAAGTCAGCCAATGCCCGAATAGACCTAGTTCTCCAAACACTTGCTGCAGCATCCAAGCCCTCTACTCCTAGTGCCCTTAAGTATCCCTTCAATTACCAGTTTCTGGAATGTTCTTTTAAGGTTTTTTTTTCTGGCAGATGTTTTGTTTTCTTTTTTTGATGTGGTTGGGATGAAACACTACTGCTGTCGTCTTAACAGTCCAATGTTTCCTTTGCTTTTTAAGCAAAGGCATACAAAATCTTTATCTATATAAAATCTATCCTCTTTTATTGTCTTATTGCTGGAATTTTAAATTCTCTTCTCTATCATATTGTGTGCACATATGTGGCATAAGTTAGCTAGGCTGGACTTTTTTATGCTATTTGACTGTTTGTGCCTTTTTAATGATGTCAAAAGGGGGAATAAATAAAGTATCGAGATAAAGATAAAAGTCAGGGGAACATGATTCAAAAAGTAAGGCATAAAGTTAGGGGGAACTTATGAGTTCATGTTACTTTATCTAGAGTTCCTGTTACTTTATCTGGTTCTTCTTGCTCTAAATACACGTTATCTGTTTACATTTATCATCATCAAGAAGGGGGAAATTTATAGGTTTTCAATGTCTTTGACTTATATTTTGATGATCTAACAAACTTTGTCAAGAACCAGATAGGGAACCTGACATACTTGGGCTACACTGCAAGTTAATGGATTCCAGCTCAATGTGAATTGCTATAGCTTCAGGGGATAGAGAACCAAACAAGGACATGATACCCTTGTTGTTCCCTCATAGCAGTACGAAGTCAATTGGGACATAGCTAGAAGCGACATGACTGCCGACGTGACTGCCTGCACTACACTGTTTCCAGTGGCCACTTATTCCTTGACCAACTAAAGTGCTTACATCATTTCAAGTGATGTCATCAAGGTGTATCAACAATGATTTATATCAAAACATCACTTGAACACTTTAGTTTTTCATTCAAGCCTTTTGCAAAAACAGAGAAATTAATTCTCATGAGCTTGAAGAACAAAGTTAAATGCTACTACAGACTAGTTCCTAAAGCTAGTATTTTATTGTCCTTAGTTGTGTTGTAACTTTGTGATTGTTCTTATTGTATCTCCTAAGTTTCTTGGCAAGAAGCATGATTAGGAACCCTCTTGTAAAATCCATAAACTCCCTGAGTTTATGTTGTGACTAGGTTTAGTCATAAGTTAAAGCCTTTGTAACTAGAGAGTGACAAAGTGGCTTGTGGTAAGAGTATCACAAGTTAGTTGAGTTGAATTTTTTGTAATGGAGTCATTACAAAGTGGCTTGTAATAGGTGTTTACAAGTTAGTGAAGTTGAACACCTACAAGTGTAGGTTGTGGTTTTTGTCCCATTGAGTTAGGATTTTTCCACGTGAAAATCCCGTCTCTTATTTACTTACTGTTTTATTAGCATTCTCAGTACAACCTCATAGAGGACCAGGTATTCTACTGTTTGGTGGACTCTTACAAACTAATAGAAATTAAGTCAACATTCAAGTTAAAATAATTCCAACTTAATGTGTCCATATCACAAGTGTGGGTTCCAATGTATTTTCCCATAATCCACATATTTATTTTCAACTTTCTTGCACACACCATCCATCTACAACCTTGAAACCATCTATGACAAATAACCTTATATACTTCCGGAGATGACTCATAAACCTCGATCTCATGACACTCTTTTATGTTTTGCATTCGCACCGCCCTGCTAAGGCACGCTTTATCAGCAAAAAGCATGTTCTTTGATAACACCATTGGTCTAGATTTATCCCACATTGTTGTCTGAATGCTATCAAGATCCTTCGTGAGGGCATCCACATCCAGCATACTGGCAACCGATCGAGGTAAGGAATCTCCCTTGAATGAAAGGGCACATGGGACTCGTACACTCTAGGTCAAACGGGAGGTGGAGTCTATATATATGGAGCATGCTCATTGGTGGCATCATGCTCCTGATCCACCCTCAATCCATACTCAACAATCAGTGGAAGGGATCGTTGGAATAATAATAATACCCAACTGTGAGTCAGGGGTTATTTCCTCAGGGAGATAACAATGGGTGTTAGAGTGTATACTTGATGCGTGAAGATGAAACAACTTAAATACACTTCCAAACACGTTGGTTTTGCAAATTACTTATATAAACTACATTATCAATGATCGACTAGAGATATGAAACTAGAAATTGACTAATTATTTTTGGTTGTTTTCAAATGGGTAAAAAGCCTAGGGATGTAACATTCACCTAGGTGTTCGCCTAATAGGTTAATTACGCTAACACTTGTTTGATTGATCGAGGTGTATTATAGCTCTTAACTCTAAGATACTCATTCAATACCTCTCGGTTATAGAGTGATTTTACCCAATTTGGCTTTCTCAAGCCCAAATGGGTATCAAGTAAATAGTTGATATGAGCTCAAGTCGGATTTTCTCTATCTCTAGTTCAAACCCTTTAATTAGGCTAATCAAATCCTTAACTAGCCCAATTTATTATTAGCCAAGTTTTCCTAGATTAGATCTCTCTTTCTCAAGTAAAGACCAAGTCAAAAAGGCATGAATCAATATTTGTATTAATTCTAAAATTAAAGCATGAACAAGGCAAAATAACAAACATCCAATCATAAACAAGCATTAAATTAAATACACATAAGGTTTACACACTAGGGTTGGGTCACAACCCTAGTAAATGTCGAGCTACTCATAGTAGAAAATAAAGAAAACAAAGAAAGAATACTAATTAAACCCATAATATAAAATTAAAATGATAAACTATGATATTTGTTGTCCCAAAATGATCACAAATTTCCTAAAATGGTAAACTACAATGGCTACAGCTGAGAAAACTTCAAAACTTGACTGAAAAATGTGATTTCCGTCTATTTATAGTGGCTCAAAATTCGATGACAAAAATATCCCTTGGAGGGTTCTGCGGCCACACAATTCCATGTGCGGTCTACACCATGCTTGAGTCTGCAGGTGGATAGATTCTGTAGCTGCACAATTTGCTCTGCGGCTGCAATTTTGCTTTTACGGCCGCACAATTCATGTGCCATCCACAATTCAGGAAAGGCTTCAGTCTTGGTTATTTTGCACTTTCTAAACTTTTTAAATTCTTGTCAGTGCGACCATCTTCTGCGACTTCTTCTTCAATTACTTCTCGGTTTCTTTATCAGATATGCGGTGATGGGTTTTCAATGTCTTAGACTTATGCTTCTTATGTTTTGATGATCTAACAAACTTGTCGTGAAGAACTAGATAGAGAACCTGACCCACAGGATATACCTTTCATGTGAACTGGTCGAAGTCTGAAAATCAGCAAATGGATGAACGACCACAGGGAGGAACACAAGAGGGACCTGATGACCTGGTCCCTTAGGGTTATCCGACACAAGAACAAGTCAGTAACTATACGCAATCAAGATAAAGAGGAACATAATAGGGGTCTACTCCCTTAGGGTTCTCTGACAGAAGTACAAGTCAAGTACACAGCTGGAACGTAGCAGAAGAAAGTGACCATCTAGCAACTATCACAGAAGAGGAATACAACTAGGACCTAGTCCGTTGATGTGTCCTGACAGAAGTACAAAGTCCACTATCCAGCTGGAACGCAACTTCCTAGAAGTGGTTGTACAGATAGTGCAGTTGTCACTTCTTATTGGGAAGAAGCGTACACTAAGAGTTGACATCACTATCCATTGTGCTATCTTTTGTGATAAAACAACCTGGTGCAAGACACACCATTCTTTGTGCATTCAGCGATATTCTCTCAAGAAACAAAAGTATTCATCCGACATTGAAGTTACTGGTGTGTCAAGAACAAGAAGACAACTCCACTAAGGATCAGTTTCTAAATGAGTTTATGTACATCCGTAGTTGAGTTGTAATCTTGTTATTTGTTCGTCATTGTAATTCCTAGTTTGCTTTCTTAGAAGCGTTGTCTTATGAACAAACCAAATTCGTAAACTTCTGAGTTTATATTGTGACTAGGGATAGTCATAAGTTTAAATCCTTTGTAACTAGGAGAGTTATAGAGTGGCTTGTGGTGGTTGGATCATAAGTTAGTTTAAAGTTTTTGCAATAGCATTTTTGCAAAGTGGCTTGTAATAGGGAGATTACAAGTTAGTTGAGTTAAAAGCCTACAAGAGTAGGTCGTGATTTTTTGATCCCCTTGTGTGGGATTTTTCCACGTAGAAAATCTCTTGCCTTCTTTATATTCAGTCTTTACTGCATTCTATGCATCATCTCACAAAGGACCAGGTACTCTATAGTTTGGTGGACTCATATAAATCAATAATTGGTATCAGAGCAGGTTTCTCCTATCAGGCTAACACCTAGGAACGATCCTCAATGGCTGCTCCACCAAACTTTGAAGAAGGACAATCAACCTATAGACCTCCCAGATTCAATGGTCAATACTATGGCTGGTGGAAGACCCGGATGGATGATTTTATGATGGCAGAAGATTCTGAGCCATGGGACATCATCTGTGATGGTCCATATTTTCCTATGAAGAAACAGGACCATTGGTGCGCAAAGGGAGAAGAGAGTACAACGACATTGACAGAAAAGCTGTAAAAAAGAACTATCGTGCCAAGAAAAGCTTGATGTGTGGCATAGGACCTAATGAGTACAATAGAGTATCAGCTTGTGATACTGCCAAAGAAATATGGGAAACCTTACAAACCGCACACGAAGGAACTACTCAGGTCAAACAATCTAAGATTGACATGCTCACCACTGAATATGAGCTCTTCAGGATGAAGGATGATGAGTCCATACAAGATATGCATACCAGATTCACCTCTATTATAAATGAGCTTCACTCACTTGGAGATGTCATTCCCAGAAACAAGCTTGTAAGGAAAATCCTCAGTGTTCTACCTGGGTCTTGAAAAAGTAAGGTAAATGCCATCACTAAAGCTAAAGATCTACAGACTCTAACCATGGATGAGTTGATTAGTAATCTGAAGACATAAGAGTTGAAAAGAAAGAAAGACAGTGAAAGAAGAGAGCCTAAGAAGGAAAAGAACCTGGTGCTTAAGGCTAAAAGCAGTGATTCAAGTGATGAAGATAGTGACATGGCCTATCTTACTAAAAAATTTCAAAAGATGGTTTGAAGAAATGGTGGTATACCAAAGTGGGGCAGTTCAAGTAAAACAAGGAACACCGATCTCTGTCACAGATATGGAAAGTCAAGGCATTTCATCAAAGACTGCCCACTCGCAAAATAGGAGCAGTACAAGCAAAATCCTGCCAAAGCAGGAAAAAGGGACCTGGTTCCAAATAAAAGATTCAATCGAAAAAGTGCTACAAAAAATATTGTTAAGCAGGATCTTGTTGCTTGGGGAGACTCCTCAAGTGAATCCGAAAGGGAATCAGATGCAAAAAATAGTTCCATGATGGCAGTGGAAACTGAAGCAACGAAGTACGATTCGTTGATGGCTCATTCAGATGATGATGATGAAGAAGATGAAGACGATGAGGTATATTTCAGGGACGTTTAGAGAAATCTAAAATCCCATTCTTCTAAGAAGCTAATGTCTTTATCTAATGTCCTAATTGATGCCTATTATAGCCTTGTAAATGATAAGGAGATCCCGACCATAGAACTAGGAGAGGCCAAACAATCTAGAGATGATCTAGTGGTCTGTGTAGTGAACTTAAAAGAGACCATAGCTAATCTTGAACAAGAGAAGGAAGCCTTGAATGAAAGAATAACTAATGTGGAAAATGAGATAGATGATCTGATGGTAATAATAGAAGGCCTTAACAATGTGAAAAACATCTTCGAAGAAAAAGTTGCATCTACTGAAGAGGAAAGGGATGACCTATTAGTAATATGCACTGATCTAGAGGAAACCATTGAGGGACTCAATAGAGAAAATAGGAATGTAAGTCTTGGAAAAGAGAAGGAAGTAGCCAATGAGACGCACATCATGCTTGAAAAGGAGTTAACTGTTGTAAAAACCAGTCTCTGCAATGAACTCGAGAGGAATCAGCAACTCCAAGCTGAGTTGGAAAAAAATAAGAAATGATCTTGAGAAATATCTGAAGTGGACCTAGTCCTCAGATGCTGTCACTGCCATGTATCTCAACAATAGTGGGAACACGCAGGGCATCGGGTTCCAAAGGGAGAAAACTCCCTACAACCCGCACAACAAGTATGTCATTGTACCTGATAATTGGCTATGTACCACTGTGGGAACAATGAGCATTTTAAAGAAAATTTCCAGGCCAGGGTTTAGTCTGCTCAGGAAAACAAAGTGTTTACTGATGGAGTGACTACTAACAAAGGACCAGGTACCACTCGCAAAAAGCGGATGTTGCTTGCATGGACTAGGAAATCCTTTATTCATCCTTTTTATAATAACAAGGGACCCAAACTAGTTTGGGTTCCTAAATCTAACCCTTGATGTGCATAAGCAGGGAACAGTAAGAGGAAGCGGACTGCGATGGACTATGTACAGTTGATGCTTAAAGTATGCAGCTGAAAAACATCATGAATCTCTTCTCACTGAAAGCCCTGCAGGAAGGGAATGTATCCTTGAGAAGGAAGTAAAGGGTACATTCTTAGTGAATGAAAATGTAGAGAGGTTCTTTCGGCACTCAAGTGCGAACGAGCTCTATGTGAATGGCCTAAAAAGTGCAGTCACCAATTTGATTACTTGACAAGTGGTCTCAGTGGACAAAGGAAACAAGAATATCCACTCCGACTAATTATGAATCTCCACAAGCTGGTGGTATGAGATGAGTGAAGTCGCAACCATGGCATGAAGGATTGGTATGTGCAAACTTCTCACCTCCGAATAAATTAACTCAGCCGGACCTGGTCCGTGGTCTGCCAAACTCAAATGTCACCTAGACATGAGTTCACAAAATAAAGGAGGAGGGGGAGAAGGGATCACGCACAATTTCTCAACACCAAGGACTCCACAACAAAATGGTATAGCTGAAAGAAAGAATGGAACTGAAAATGTTGCATGGACAGTGCTCATCGCCTATGGAATCGCCAAGAAATTCTGGGCAAAAGCAGTGAATACTATCCTCTACCTTGAGAACAAGTGCCGAACCAGGTCCCTCTTAAATCAAAATCCACCAGGAGCTGCCAAATGGAAGAAAATGCCTTGTTCTTAACAACATGAAGGATTAACTTGGGAAGCTCAATGCAAAAAGATGAGTGAAGGAATCCTTCTGGGGTACAATCCATAAAACAAGGCCACAAAGTCTCCAACAAAGGGCACACTAAATGGTAGAAGGTGCTCATGGGGTATTCAACAAGACACTTTCCCCTACCAAGAAAGAGACGGTGATGATCAATATGATGAACCAACCCTGCCTCTGGGAAATATATGAGGCTTCAAATTGGGAGAATGATAAAATGAGTAAGATGAAGGAGTTTGGTGAAAGACAACGCAAAATCATCCTCCACGTCTCACAAAGAACCTGGTGTGTCACCTACTACCACTAAAGCTGAGGGAGGAGTAAAGATGCAGCTCATGGCACTGCACAAGCAACAGAAGACAAAACTGTGGGGAAATCAAATTAACCTCCACATCTCTCTCTTCAATCAAACTTCTGTCTCAAATTGGAAAACCAAAGACTCCCATCTGCGTAACTAATCAATCATTCTCTTTTACTATAGAGCTAGATAAGCATGTTTTCCTATGGAAAATAAAAGCACTTTTGGAACAGTTCACTTATCATGATTCATGCCTCATCTTCTGGGAGACAAGGAAGCAAAACGAAATGGCCTCATCAACAACTGGAGAGGAATTTCAAAAGCAAGAGGATCAAGCACATTGAAGGGTGAGATCATCTTCTGAGGGTCAATATGAAGAAGGGATTGATCAGTGGAAAGCATTGCAGAACAGAAGACCAAACTCCAGATATCTGCATCAAAGCCTCAAGTAGAGAATATTCTGGATAAATCAAGGTGAAAATGGGGTCACAAGAGTCTAATGAAGAACCTGATCCTCCATCTGTTGGCTGTGTAAGACACCGTCAGGTAAAGGTAACTAAAATGTTTTCTGACCAAGCCTAACTCACATCAATACCATTGTAGGTAAACATGCATGACGATCATAGAAGCTAAAGGTACAGTTATGAACTACGAAAGAAGAGCTGCTAAAATCTTGTTCAAAAGATTGCTCTAGCATCAGGTTCCCGTATCTCAGGTTAGTAGAAATGTGCTTAATTCTACATGCCCTCTCTAAACAACAACAAAAAAATTGTAACTCAACTTCCACATCATCCGACTTTTCAACGTCTGCGTGTCATATCTTGTCTTTCAAATCCCTTCATCCCCTCCGCACGGTAATACTTCCCCACAAATCTAACATTGTTTTCAAAACTATTCAGAACCTGTTTCGCTCTCCACTCATCATTAGCCTTTCTTCCAATAAAACCTTCTTTCTCTCTCACGGAAATTCATGAACCTTCATCTCCTTTGTATATCTAGGATCTTCTCCTCATCTATCCCCCCTCTCTCTCTCTACTCGTCTACCAAATACACATCTAATGGCGATCAAACAATCATCTCATTCTCCCACCATTGACACTGCTCCCACTTTGTTATTATCCTTGAAATCATCTCCAGCGCGTCACTATTTCACGCCTTCTACCACCTTACCCACTCCTGCTCCTCCTCCGCTCCTATAGTTTTTCTATTTCTGATAAACCCTGTTTACCATTATGTTGAGAATCATATGTCTAGTCAATCCTACGATCTCATCAAAGACCACACAAGAGGTTTTACTCCTCAAGTATCAGAAGCCCCTGAGGATGATCCTGACCAGTATCTGAACTCCTCCATGTTGGAACTCAGGGACTCTCAAGGAGTCACCAGAATAGGAAGCAACTCATAACATCATGGCTATAGCTGCTAAGAGTTTGATGAATGAAGGAACATATCTCTCGTCTGAGTACCAGGGGGAAGAAATTCCATTCCTAGGAGATGTAAGAACCACAGCACTCCTCGAGTCCTTGGCTCATGAGATATTTTCAGAAAAGCCTTCTGATGAACCTGATTCTCTTCCATGGAAACTCACTCCTGCACCTCCTGTTCACTCCAAGCTCTTAGAGTCTTCCTCCAAATCACCTACTACTAGATCATTACAGCAAGAGAGTTTTGAATCTTCATTGCAGAAAATTAAGAGGATTGTCAAGACAAGGAAAAAAGGAAAATGAATCCAAAGGATTTCATCAAGAGTGTGTCAGTAAACCGGATAGACAAAGATGCTTCTAGGGAACCTGGTTCCTTAGTACAACAATCTATGACAGTTGAGGAAACTGTTGAGGAACAGAAAGGGTCATCCATGAAGTACTGTAGCAAGTCTAAATGGTGTCAAACTGAGCTAGCCGTGTTTGAGGACAATACTGTAGGGATAGTAAGCTTGAAAGGAAAGTCTACCGAAGGGCCTAGCAAATGAAAAAGGGAAATTGTTAAAGAACTTGGTTCAATAAGGCCCATGACTTGTGATAGTGGTCTTTGGTAGCAGAGATTAAGAACTCAAAAAGTATTGTGGGGTCGTACATTTGATCCAGCAATTTCGGAGATGGCAGGCACGAGACAAATTCTGGAGATTGTGGAATTTCAACAATGGGAACACTTATTTGAAGGGAGCATGCCTCTGGTGTATGAAGATGTAGTACAAACTTTCTACGCATCTCTTTTCACTGTTGAGGGGGATCACATCTGTGCGCTCATAAACAGAGTAGACATTGTACTCGATGCTTTAACACTGGGAAAGGTTCTCAGAATTCCGTGTGAAGGTATATCCTCAATTAAGGGTATGTGTGGAGTAAACTTTCGGAGAGCTATCATGAAAGAGCAAGCTATCCAACAGGGGGAACAGGTGCATAAGAAGGTATTGCTTCTTGAGTAACAGCTTCTTTTTGAACTGGTCAATAAAGTACTCTTACCCCGCTCTGAGAGGCGCTCTATTACTACAAAATCGGATATGGTCCTAATGGAAGCGCTTGATGAGTTTGTCCCAATCAATTTGCCAGCAATCATAATAGATCATATGCAGAAGGTGGCAAATTTTAAGGGTGAAAATCATGGGTTACCTTATGGTTTTCTCCTTACTCAGGTGTTTAGATTCTATAAGGTCCCCTTGGGGAATCCCAGAGTGGGCACATGCAAGCATACCTTCTCTAAGACCACTCTAGAAGAATGTGAATGTATAGACAGAGTTGGTGGAAGCATCTCGACCATTTCTCAGCCGATCAATGCTCAAAATGTAGCTTCTAAAGAAATAAGACGGTCGAGGGCTCGAAATGCCATACTGGAAACTCAGCTTAGTCAAGCAGCTAAAGGACCTGATTCTGTAAGTGAGAAGGTTGCACGACTGACAAAGGAAAATGAGAGACTTCGGGCTCAATTACTTGAAGAACAACTGTCTGCAAATGCTAGACTGGATCTGGTTCTCAAAACCATTGTTGTCTCTTCCTCCAAGCCTCCTTCCTTTAGTGTCCCCTAGGATCCTCCTTGTGTCAAGCTATTTTTGCTCCAACATCCTGTGGCTACTGTTTTACTTTTGTTTGCTTGTTTTTGTGATAGCATGTTGAACTTAACCATTACTGCTCCTGACTTGCTCAGTCCAAAGTAAGCATTAATAAAATAGCTCCCTTTTCATTGCCTGTACAATACTGTGTTCCTCTGGTTTCTCTTTTCTATCATGTTGTGTGCACATATGTGGCATGAGCTAGTTGTGTTAGACTTCTTTATGCTTATTACCTGCTTGTGCTCTTCTTAATACCTGTTCTTTTTAATGATGCCAAAAAGGGGGAAAAAAGTGTGTAGGTGAGAGTGAGGGGTAATATATGCATGCTGAGAGGTGATGGGTAGGTGAGGATTAAAGGGGAAGCCATCCACACTTCAGGAAAGGCTTCAGTCTTGGTTATTTTGCACTTTCTAAACTTTTTAAATTCTTGTCAGTGCGACCATCTTCTGCGACTTCTTCTTCAATTACTTCTCAGTTTCTTTATCAGATATGCGGTGATGGGTTTTCAATGTCTTAGCCTTATGTTTCTTATGTTTTGATGATCTAACAAACTTGTCATGAAGAACCAGATAGAGAACCTGGCCCACAAGATATACATTTCATGTGAATTGGTCGAAGTCTGAAAATCAGCAAATGGATGAACGACCACAGGGAGGAACACAATAGGGACCTGATGACCTGGTCCCTTAAGGTTTTCCGACACAAGCATAAGTCATTGACTGTACACAATTAATATAAAGAAGAACACAACAGGATCCTGCTCCCTTAGGATTCTCTGACAGAAGTAGAAGTCAAGTACATAGCTGGAATGTAGTAGAAGAAAGTGACCATCTAGCAACTATCACAGAAGAGGAACACAACTAGGACCTGGTTTATTGGTATGTCCTGACAGAAGTACAAAGTCCACTATCCAGCTAGAACGCAACTGCCCAAAAGTGGTTGTGCAGACAGTGCAATAGTCACTTCTCATTGGGAAGAAGCGTACACCAAGAGTTGACATCACTATCCATTGTGCTATCTTTTGTGATAAAACAACTTGGTACAAGATACACCATTCTTTGTGCATTCAGTGATATTCTCTCAAAGAAACAAAAGTGTTCATCCAACATTGAAGTCACTGGTGTGTCAAGAACAAGAAGACAACTCCACTAAAGATCAGTTTCTAAATGAGTTTATGTACATACGTAGTTGAGTTGTAATCTTGTTATTTGTTCGTCATTGTAATTCCTAGTTTGCTTTCTTAGAAGTTTTGTCTTATGAACAAACCAAATTCGTAAACTTCTGAGTTTATGTTGTGACTAGGGATAGTCATAAGTTTAAATCTTTTGTAACTAGGAGAGTTATAGAGTGGCTTGTGGTGGTTTCATCACAAGTTAGTTTGAAGTCTGTGCAATAGGGTTTTTGCAAAGTGGCTTGTAATAGGGAGATTGCAAGTTAGTTGAGTTAAAAGCCTACAAGAGTAGGTCGTGGTTTTTTGATCCCCTTGTGTGGGATTTTTCCACGTAGAAAATCTCTTGCCTTCTTTACATTCAATCTTTACTACATTCTATACATCATCTCATAGAGGACCATGTACTCTATAGTTTGGTGGACTCATATAAATCAACATATGGCCGCATAGAGAATTCTGCAGTCCGTACTTGCTTCTGCGGACCGCACTTCTGGTCTACTGCACCCCTTCTTGCCTTGTGAGTCGAAACACTCTTTTTTGAGTCTGATTTCTTCATAAGAGCCCAAATCTCCAACATTACTGCAATTTGCACACTTTCATTAGTTTTGGGAATATAAATCAACACTTTCGGACTAAAATAAAAGTAAAAAGGTACTAATAAATGGTAAAAAATTCACACTTATCAACTCTCACAAACTTAAGCCTTTGCTTGTCCTCAAGCAAATATATTAGTTACCACCTCCTCAAAGTCAAAGGTCATTACATCGAGTCAGTGGTAAGCCATGCATACTCAGTTGGGACTAATAATAACCCACACTACTCATGCATTATCAACAAGGTGACTGTAACAACCCGATCGATCGTTTTGTGAATTAGTGTCCCGTTCGGTGGTTTAAGGTCTCGAGTAGCTTCGTATTATGTATTATGACTTGCGTATGTGGTCGAGTTTAATTTTTTATTAATTCAGGATTAATTTGGAAGGATGATTATTGTCTTAGAAGCTTAAGCGGTAAGAGTTGACCAAAATTTGACTTTTGTGTAGATGACTCTGGAATGGTGTTTGATGATTCCATTAGCTTTGTATGGTGATTTGGGACTTAGGCATATGCCCAGATTTGGATTTGGAGGTTCGTAGGTTGATTTGAAGCATTTTGGCGAAAATTGGAAAATTTAAGCTTTGGGAGGTTAAGAGATTTGACCAGGAGTTGACTCTGTGAATATCGGGCTCGGATTGCAATTTCGAGAGTTGGAACAGTTCCATATGTCATTTGAGACTTGCATAAAAAATTTGAGGTTTTTTCGGGTTGATTTGATATGATTCTACGTTAGTTGTAAAAGTTAAAAGTTCATTAAGTTCGATTTGAGGTGCGATTCATAGTTTTGATGTTGTTTGATGTGATTTGAGGCTTCGAGCAGGTCCGTGTTATATTACAAAACTTGTTGATATGTTCTGACGGGGGTGCCAAGGGGCTCGGATGAGTTTCGGGGTGGTTTCAGACCATTTTAAATTGCTAGTTTTTAGCCACAGGGGTATGCATCGCGATCGCGGACTTTGGGTCACGTTTGTGAAGAGCAAATTTGCTGTCTAGGCACTGTGAATCGCGATCGCGGAAGCCTTTCTCGATCGCGTAAAGGAAATTCTGTTGTTACTGACCTGGCTTTAGAAACTTATATCTTGCAATCTATAAGGAATTTGGAGATGATCAAAAACGAAAGTTTTAGCTCTTTGAGTCTAGTTTTCAGAAAATCAAACCGTTTGTCATTTGGAGTTTTGTACAAAAAGTTATGACTATTAAACTACAGACTGTCTAAGAAGAGTTTAGGAAAGGTAATAGGAATTTGTTCATCGTGATCGTGGGGAAATGGACGCAATCACAAAGGGTAAAGTTTGTCCTGGAATTTTTTTGAATCATGATACCATTGTTGGTGATCGCGATCGCAAAGGGTACCTCTAGAATAGTGTTTAAAGTACTTTATTTTGAAGGTCTTGGCCATTTTATCATATTTTGAGCTATGGAGCTCGGATTTGGGCGATTTTGAAGAAGATTTTCACACTTTGGATTGGGGTAAGTGTTCTTTATTCGGATTTGATTATATTTTGTGATTCCATCTTTGTTTTTAACATTAAATTAGTTATTTGAATGGGAGAAAATGAGAATTTTTGCATAAACTTTCAAAAATATAAAATGAGGATTTGAAGGTCGATTTGATGTCGTTAATTGGATAATTTTGGTATGGATGGACTCGTATCGGAATGAGTATTCAGATTTTATGAATTTTGTCGGGTTCCGAGGTGCAGGACCGGGGTTGACTTCTTTGTTTTCATTAAATATCGAAGCTTTATTATCTGAAAATTTTTCCTATGGTTTTTATTTATGATATTAAGTTATTTTGCTTAGATTTGAGCAGTCCGGAGGTTGTTTCATACGAGAAGGTTATTTTAGAGTATCAGTTTAGCTTCTTTGAGGTAAGTATCTTGTCTAACTTTGTGTGGGGGAACTATCCCTTAGGATTTGAGTCGTTTGTGCTATTTTTTCATGTGAAAGCCGTGTATGCAAGGTGACGAGTATGTACTCGGGCTTATATGTGGAAAATTGATCGGCTTAGACTCTTAGGCTCTTTCATTTACTTATTTGGAAGGTTAGCACATGTTATATCTTCTATTCATCATGTCAACTATCACATTCTTTATTTGAAATTGTCGTTACATGTCACATTCTTTACTTGTCGAGTTTGCTATTATATGCTTTATTTGAAGTTGTTATCACTTTTATCATTATGTGATTTCTTTTATTGTGGAGTTACTCTTAGTTGAAATTGTTGTTACATGCTATCCTTTTGTTGTCGTGTTATTCTCATGTATTTAGACGTAGTGCTCATTCATGCCATCTCTTTCATTGTTAACCTATTCATACATGAATCCGAAGTTTGCCATTTCATAGAAATGCTTTCACTATTGAGTTTATACTCAAACAATTAATTGGTATTGCAGTTATTGAAAGTCGTTAATCTATTTTAATTGAAGTTGTGTTTAAAGGGGGTTTTGTTCTTTGTTGAGTTACTTTCCCGTTCACTTTGGTGTTATTGAGATTCTATACAGATTTTGTTGAGTCGTGGGCTATTTGTTGTGGAAATATTGATATTATTGGATCTTTGGAAAGGTTGTGGCCTATGAGCACTTGTGATACGAGTTGATATATCGTGTTGTTGTGACGTTATCACATGTGAGTTGTTGTGTGGTTTGGTTGTTATTATCCGGAGTATAAGGATGTCATTTCACCGTTGTTGTTATGTGGGGCATAAAGGTGGCATCTCACAGTTGTTGAATGTGCGGAGTGATACGGGTGGCTATTGTGTTATTGTCTGGGCGGAGCGATAAGGGTGGCTATTATACAGAGTGATACGGGTGGATATCGATATTGCCATGGTGAAGTGATATGTGTGGCTATCGGAGAGATAATGATGACAATGTCAGGGATGATGTGTGATGGCTTGGGGACATTGTGTTGGTGATTTTCATGTGATAGTGTGCTTTTCCTTATGTATGTCATACACCTTACATGATTTGTTGTGTTGCGTCGATGAGCTACTCGATATCTTTGATATTACTTGTTGACTTGGGCTACAGTAGTACACTCGCACAAGCATACGCCGTATCATGTCACTTATACTAGCTCAGGAGTATGAAACTGACATTTATTGATCATGCCCATTGTTCTTGTATTATCAATTTTCATGATAATATTGAGCATGTGACTATGCCGGGCGGATTGTGATTACGAGCCTGTGACCATGCTGGACGGATTATGATTGTGATCTTGTGATCACGTTGGACGGATTGTGATTATGAGCCTATGATCACACCGGGTGAATTGTGAATGTGAGCTCGTGATCATGCGGGGCGGATTGAGATATTAACACGTGAGTTGTCCGTGCTGGTGTGATTTGAAATGTGGGCACAAGGTGTCGTGAGCATAGAATGGCGGGTTGAGACCCGTGACTTGTGATTATGAGATGAGGTATCACAAGGTGATTTCGTTGTGAAACTTGTGGTAGAATGGATTGATTAATTTGTTGTCCTTTGTATTCCTTCTTTGGTTTTAACGATTCTTCACGGTGTTCTTATCGCTTTACTATTTATATCATGTGTTGATTCTTGTTTCCATTTACTGATTTCTGTTTTCCATCATTAGCTTTATACTTCTATACTGCATAGATTATTTTGTCTAGTGAGTGTCTTGACTTGTACTTCGTCACTACTCTACCGAGGTTAGTCTTGATACTTACTGGGTACCGACTGTGGTGTACTCATACTACACTTTTGCACATTTTTGTGCAGAGCTAGGTAATGGAGATATCAGACTTGGGGCAGAGTTAGCATATAGGTAGGGAGGATTCAAGTTAGAGCTGCTTGGTCGTCGCAGTCCCTTGGAGTTCTTTCCTTTCATTGTACTGTGAGCTTGTTATTGGAACAATATTGTATTTCGATCTTTCAGATCTTTCCATGTACTTAGCTAGAATTTGTGACTCAGTATTACCAAATCTTGGGAGGTTGTTATGATTATTGTTGTGTAGGCTTATTACGTTTTTGTTTCAGTTATCATATTAGACTCTATTTCAAATAATCATTAATAAAAATTTGCCTAATTGTTGTTAGTAATCGGCTTAGCTAGTCTTAGAGGCTAGGTGCCATCACGACGCCTGATGTAGGTTTTTGTGTAGACGACTCTGGAATGGTATTTTGATGATTCCAATAGCTCCGTATGATGACTTTGGAATTAGGCATATGCCCGAATTTGGATTTGGAGGTCCATAGGTTGATTTGATGCATTTTGGTGAAAATTGGAAAGTTGAAGGTTTGGGAGGTTGAGAGGTTTGAGTAGGAGTTAACTTTGTGAATATTGGAATCAGATTGCGATTCCGATACTTGGAATAGCTCCGTTATGTCATTCGAAACTTGCAAGCAAAATTTGAGGTTATTCTGGGTTAATTTGATATTATTTGGCGCGAGTTGTTGAAGTTGAAATTTCATACATTCATCAAGTTCGATTTGAGGTGCGATTCATAGTTTTGATGCTGTTTGATGTGATTTGAGGCTTCGAACAGGTCCGCATTATGTTATGGAAATTGTTGTTATGTTCGAACCGGGTCCCGAGGGGCTTGGGCGAGTTTCAGACCATTTCTAGGCCATTTTTAATTGATGGTTTTTGGCCACAGGGGTATGCATCTCGATCGCGGACTTTAGGCCGCATTCGCGAAGAGCAAATTTGTTGTTTGGTCAGTGTGAATCGCGATTGCCAAAGCCTTTTCACGATCGCGTAGAGGAAATTCTACTGTCACTGCCCCAACTTTGGAAGCTTATATCTTGCAATTTATAAAGAATTTGTAGATGATCCAAAAAAGAAAATTATAGCCCTTTGAGTCTAGTTTTCAGACAATCAAACCGTTTGTCATTTAGAGTTTTGTACAAAATGTTATGGCTGTTAAACTACAAACTGTATGAGAAGAGTTATGGAAGGGTTATGGGAATTCGTTCATCGTGATCGCGGGGAAATGGCCGCAATCGCGAAGGGTAAAATTTGTGCTGGAAAATTTTTGAATCGCGATCACAAGGTTGGTGACCGCGATGGCGAAGGGTACCTATGAAGGAGTGTTAAAATTACTCTATTTCGAAGGTCTTGATCATTTTATCATATTTTAAGCTATGGAGCTTGAATTTTGGCGATTTTGAAGTGGAATTTCACACTTTGGATTAAGGTAACTGTTCTTTATCCGAATTTGATTATATTTCAAGATTGCGTCTTTATTTTTAACATTAAATTAGTGATTTGAATGGGAGAAAATGAGAATTTTTGCATAAGCTTTCAAAAATATAAAATGAGGATTTGAAGGCCGATTTGATGTCGGAATTGGATAATTTTGGGATGGTTGGACTCGTATCAGAATGGATATTCGGAGATTTTGAATTTTTTCAGGTTTCGAGGTGCAAGCCTGCAGTTGACTTTTTGGGTTGACTTTCTAGTTTTCATTAAAGATCAAAGATTTATTATCCGAAATTGTTTTGTATGATTTTTATTTATGATATTAAGTTATTTTGGCTAGAATTGAGCCGTTCGGAGGTTTGTTTACACGAGAAAGTCATTTTAGAGTATCAGTTTAGCTTCTTTGAGGTAAGTATCTTGCCTAACTTTGTGTAGGGGAACTACCCCTTAGGATTTGAGTCGTTTGTGCTATTTGTGTCATGTGAAAGCCGTGTACACGAGGTGACGAGTACGTACTCGGGGTTACATGTGGAAAATTGACTGGCTTAGACTCTTAAGCTTCTTTCATATACTTATTTGGAATTTTAGCATATGTTATATCATTTATTAGTCATGTCTACTATCACATGCTTTATTTGAATTTGTCGTTACATCTAACATTCTTTACTTGTCGAGTTTGCTCTTCTATGCTTTATTTGAAGTTGTTATCACTTTTATCATTATGTGATTTCTTTTATTGTGGAGTTACTCTTAGTTGAAATTGTGTTACATGATATCCTTTTGTTGTCGGGTTATTCTCATGCATTTAGACGTAGTGCTAGTTCGTGCCATCTCCTTCATTTTCAACCTATTCATACACTAGAATTCAAAGTTTGCCATTTCATAAAAATACTCTCACTATTGAGTTTATCCTTAAACAATTAATTGGGATTGAGGTTATCGAAAGGCATTAATTTATTTTAATTGAAGTTGTATTTAAAGGGGGTGTTGTTCCTCATTGAGTTGCTTTTTCATTCATTTTGGTGTTGTTGAGATTCTATACACATTGTGTTGAGCCGTAGGCTATTTGTTGTGGAAATATTGATATTGTTGGATCTTTGGAAAGGTTGTGGCTTATGGGAACTTGTAATACGAGTTGATATGTCGTGTTGTTGTGATGTTAGCTAATATGAATTGGTGTATGGTTTGGTTGTTGTTATGCGGAGTATAAGGGTGGTATTTCACCATTGTTGTTATGCGGGGCATAAGGGTGGCATATTAGTGTTGTTAAATGTACGGAGTATACGGGTGGCTATTGTGTTATTGTCCGGGCGGAGCGTTAACGGTGGCTATTATATGGAGTGATATGGGTGGCTAATGATATTATCAGAGCGGAGTGATACGAGTGGATATAAGAGAGAGATAAGGGTGATAATGTCAAGGATGATTTGTGATGGCATGGGGATATTGTGTTGGTGATTTTCGTGTGATGGTGTGCTTTTCCTTGTGTATTTCATACACCTTACGTGATTAGTTGTATTGCTTCGATGAGCTACTCGATGTATTTGATATTACTTGTTGACTTGGGATACATACACTCATACAAGCATACACCGTAGCATACCACTTATACTAGCTCAGGAGTATGAAACTTAACATTGATTAATCATGCCCATGTGTTCTTGTATTATCGATTTTCATGTGGATATTGAGCCTGTGACCACGCTGGGCGGATTGTGATTACGAGTCTGTGACCATGCCGATCGGATTGTGATTGTGAGCATGTGACCACGTTGGGAGGATTATGATTGTAAGCTTGTGACCACGCTGGGCGAATTGTGAATGTGAGCTCGTGATCATGCAGGATGGATTGAGATATTGACACGTGAGTTGTCCGCACTGGTGTGGTTTGAAATGTGGGCACAAGGTGCCGTGAGCATTGGATGGTGGGTTGAGACCTGTGATTTGTGATTATCAAATGAGGAATCACAGAGTGATTTTGTTGTGAAACTTGTGGTAGAACAACTTGATTAATTGGTAGTCCTTCGTGTTCCTTATTTGGTTTTAACGATACTTCACAATGTTCTTGTTGCTTTACTGCATATATCACTTGTTGATTCGTGTTGTCATTTACTGATTTTTGCTTTCATTATTAGTTTTATTCTTCTATATTGCACAAGTTATTTTGTCTACTGAGTATCTTGATTTGTACCTCGTCAATATTGTACCAAGGTTGGTCTTGATACTTACTGGGTACCGACCGTGGTGTACTCATACCACACTTTTACATATTTTTGTGTAGAGCCAGGTATTGGAGATATTGGACTCGAGCAGAGTTAGCATATTGGTCGCGAGGATTCAAGGTAGAGTTGATTGGTCGTCGCAGTCCCTTGGAGTTCTTTCCTTTCATTGTACTGTCAGCTTGTTATTTGAGAAATATTATGTTTTGATCTTTGAGATCTTTCCATGTACTTAGCTAGAGTTTATGACTCTGTATTACCAAATCTTGGGAGGTTTTTATGATTTGTGGTGTAGGCTTATTATGCTTTTGTGTTGGTATTCATATTAGACTCTATTTCAAATTATCATTGTTAAATTTTTTTGTAATCGTTGTTAATAATCGGCTTACCTAGACTTAGAGACTAGGGTCATCACGATGCCTGCAAAGGGTTTTTGGATCGTGACAGTGACAAGTCAAGTATCATGCACATATAGTTATAATGCGACATTTGAGCTTCAAGAATTGACTTTACTCATCAAGGACTCTTGTTCTATCATGTAGGTCATGGTAGACTCTAAACTCTTCCTCTTCTACTTTCTATTTGTTAAGCTCACTTCAAAAGTTAGCATTCAATCATAAGATTCATGAAAGGTTCACTCTTCTCTCACAAGAGAATGTCACAAGTACGGCTTCAAGTACCATAGGTTTTCCCCTCATGTACATCACCACTAATATAATCTCACTCGGTTCGAAATCAAGTAGGACTTCTTTCAGGTTGTAATGAAGGCTTTTGGGTTAGGGTAGGATGTCATATGGGTAAGTGGCTACACTTTTCCTTAATCACTCCACATTTTTATTTTCTGGCTATCAATTACCAATTCTTAGAGGCATTCACTTTTTATTGGGGCTAGCGAGACTTGACATCACTTTTTCTTGTTCATTTCATTCTTTTTCTCCCTTGATGCTCATGTTAGGGATCGTTACCTCTTTTTGAATCCATCAACCCTTCCACTTATTCTCATTTTTTTCATTTTTCTTTTTGTTCTTTTTCTTTTCTTGCCTTCTCTTTTCATAAAGATCATTTTTTTCTCCTTTTGTGCCTTGATTCCTCTTTCAAATTCCTCAACTCTCCCCTCAAACTTATGCCTTAAGCTACTTATTTCACAAGAGTGTTAAGGAAGGTCCGGGTGCCAAAAGAGGATCACAACAGAACGGGTAAAGGCTTATAACATGGTTATCAAATTAGAAAATCTAGAGGCTCAAAGGGGGTTGACTAGGGATAACGACATTGGTTGGCAATAAAAAGCTCAAACGGGCCAAGGAAAGCCTACAATCATTTCTCAAACGAAGCAAAACTTAGGATTTCGCCTTAAAGCACATTTGGGAAAAATTCTAGACCATTCACATGGATACTTGGACTAGCAATAAATCACCACACCCCTCACGCAACTAGATCATAAAAGAGGATAGAGTCGAGAGCCTACAACACCCACATTCAAGTTTTAAAGATCACTATGGTCCAATAGACCACTCGATAATCACCAAAGTCAACTCAAGAGTCTCAAAGTCACTAACTAGAGCTATTTCTTTCGAAAACCTTGTTTCAAACCATAAGCACATAGTTAAGTGTGTTGGTACCAAATGAAGCATGAATAACTCTTTTTCGAGAATGACTTGATTAGGCCTTTTATTCATTACTACTACTATTATTATTATCTAGACACAAAAACGGACTCATTCCCTTAAGAAGGTTGTCACGGTTAAGCCAAGTGACAAGCTAATAAATGTCAATAATATATGGTAACTTTATTCTATATTTGACTATTTTAGTTAAATATATATATATTCTATATATATATACAGAATATATATATATATATATGTATATATTTGAATTAAAAGATAATTTTGAATTTATAGATGAAGTTCTAAAATTTGAATTTAAATTAAAAATAAAATTAATCTTTTTTTATCATGTTATCATACTTAATTTGGTTAGTGATCATATGCAATCATGTTAGGAACTTTTGTTATTTTTTCTAATTATTTAAATACTACTTCGCCTCTAGCAAAAAAAAAACTACTTCATATAACTATAAAACTCTTTCACATTTAAAATCCTATAAGTATAGTTCTTTGAAACATTGTAGCTAGATTTGAATAAAAGAAAATTCTTTTAAAATAAATGTAATATAAAGAGTACACATCTATGTTTATCTAAATAACAAAAAAGAGTTTACAAAACTAAATAAAAGTTTACTTGCATATATAATAAAGTAAACATACATGCTGGAGAAAGAAACATCACAAAATCAGTCAATATTAAAAACAAAGTTGTTTCTTTTTTCTTCTTGAAAAATATTTGTTTGAAGAGTCAATTTGCATAAATGGACATCAAACAAATAACAAAACTTTGGCTATTCAATTGCTATCATTAATTTCAATTTAACACATTCAAGGAATTGAAGGGTATAAGTTGAAACCCCTTCATTTAGCTGTAGTTAAGCCAATATTGCAAGGGTATAGTATTTTTTTCTTTGAAGAATATTAGTTTTGAATCATTAGATTATGTGAAAGGTTTTTTATTCAAACTCAACAAGGAATAAATTGGTTTCTAATTGATAGTTTCTATAGCGACTTTTAAGTGTAACAAAGAGTATATATAAAGAAAAAATTGGTATGACGTGAAATATTTTTTTTAAATGTAAACAAATTATTTCGAAAAAACTTTTTACTTTTTTTAATTCAAAGATAATAAAAAGATAAGATATTTTTGAATATTAGTAGAGAGTTTTAAAATTATTATAATAGAAGTTATATCATGGATAAATTCAAAAAATCGAAATCTTATGGAATATTTACATAATATCCGACCATATTTATTGTTTACTTTTTATAGTTAATATAAATAGATGATATACCGACAACACACGATTATACACATATTATATGTGAATTATATATAAATTATACATCGTTCAATTTTTTAATTTAAGTGGTCAGGTGAGCACATATTTAGGCTGATTAGATAAAGTCAAAAGTAAAATATGAAATCATTTCAACCAAAGACAAAAAAATATAATTAAAGTTCATATGTAGATAATTTTTATTAAAACTTATCCTTCTATAGTGAAATAAATTAATTTTTTGTAACAAAAGAAATAATGACATAAAAAATAAGATAAAAGAAAATAAATATTGAAAAAAATGTTAGAAAGATCTAAAAACGAGAAATAAAAGATGACAACAAATTTCTTCTTATGTTTCATCTTGTTGAGTATAAAAAGTTTGAAAGTTAATCTCATCGATTTCAAAAAAAAATGTCAACTCAAATACATAGATTATAAGATAAGAATATCTTAGAATATTTTTTTAAAATTTACATTATGTGTCGTTTTTAAAAAATTACTATTACTAACAAACTAATACGATATTTGAATTTGAATTGAAATGCAATTTGAGTAGTTTGCATTGAGGTTATGCCAAGTATGTTGTCGACAAATAAACTATTTGACAATTTTAAGACAATATACGCAGTATTTTATAATAATAATCAACTAATTTAACATTTAATGATTCAATGAACAAAATTTTTGTATATATAGTTTATTAAAAATTAAAATTCTAGGGCTAGAGATATCGACAAACTTAAAGTCGAGTCATACTGAAATAAATTCGGCCAAAGAATCATTTAAATTTTTAGATAGCCGATTAAAGTGAATTTAAATTAAGGATAATATCTTCACTTGCATCATTATACAGATAATCATTATTATAATATATATAAAATTTTAGAAATTGAAATTTCAAAATAGAAATATTTTTGAAAGATAAAATCATACCAAATAAGAGTTCAAGTCGTAGTATAACAGTCAGGTCGTAATCAAAGAATCGTTTATATCGTGTCAACCTTTGTGCTTTGCCATAAATATGAGTTATTATTTCACTATGTGGATATTTTTAGGTTCCAATGACACTTATGAGAATAGTGCCAAATAAAACTATCACTACGAGAATTGAGAAAATGTTAGTCTTTTTTCATGTAGTGTTTCTTAATTAATATCTGATGATTATCTATAATTATTTAGAAGGTTTAAATGTTAAGGTTATTTATATATAATTCAAATAACTAAGATATTTAACATGGTTAATGTCAAATATCAAAATGGAGCAAAAAAAATTCACTAGCTAAATATTTTTTTATATTTTTAGATAGCCAACTAAAATGAGTTTTGAATTAAGAATAATATTTTCAATTATATTATTATAAAATAATTATTATTGAAAAATAATATTTTAGAAATTGAAATTTTAAGAAAGAAATATTTTTTTTAAGAAATATCAACACACCAAATATGAATTTAAGTAGTAGTAAAAGAGTTAAGTCTTATCCAATGAGTAATTCATTGCCTCAACATTTGATTATTTTGCCATAAATATGAGTTATTATTTTGCTTCCTGATTATTTTTAGGATCCAATGACGCCGGCAAGAATCGTATCAAAAAAGAAAAATAGAAGAAGTGGTTAATTTTTTTCATGTAGTTAATATCCAATGACTATCTATATTTACTGTGAAAGTGTAAATTTTAAGATTATTTTTATATATAATCCAAATAACTTAAATATTTGACATGATTAGTGTCCGCGCATCCGCGCGGGTACTAATACTAGTTATTAACTAAACACAAAAATGGACTCATTCCCTTAAGAATGTTTTCACTCCATCCACCGTTGGGACGAGTCACTCGGCTCACACAAAACTACCTTTGGAAAGAACCGTAACATTAAGAAAAGCAAAGGTTTATTATCTACGTAAACATAAAAAGAAACTACTACTGAAACAAGAACTAAAGTGGAAATATAAAAAAGCTAATGAACGATAACTACTAAAGATAGATGAACTACAAATAATTTTACTGTACCTAAAATTGTTATCATATTTTTTCTTAATAAATTCTATATTTAATTCGTTAATTTAACTTATGTTTTGCTTTGTTTAAAAATGATACTTTTCCTCAATTTTATTGATTTTAAAACTAAACTCATCTTATACTCTGTTTCGTACAAATTGTATATAATTTTATTTTACTTGATTTCTAGAATAAACTCATTATTTCATTTGACACCTTACTTTATTCAAGAATGCTATTATATTTTATTGTGTCTAAATATATCTTCTGTTCATCTAAATTAATATTTATCACGACTGTAAAGTCCATGGTAGCACGTGGCCTTTATCGTGCGAAGGTGATTGTTGTTGTGGGCACAAAGTGTCATCTGTGTAAGATTTAAAAATTGTGGTCCATGACTTATGGTTTATGAGATGCCTCGGGGTAATTCTTGTTGTAAGTACATGCGTTGTTAGCGATTTGATTATTTGAGTTGTCATCCGTGTCGCGCCCCTTTCTTCTCGCGAAAATCGGGTTTGTGACATTTGGGAGACAACTCGTTCCCTTTTGGGGAATTGGGTTTGAATTGAAGAGTCGCCACCTAATGATTTAAGTGCACTAGGACACTAAGAAAGGTTTGTTTTGAACAACTAGAGATTGGGTAAGGGCTTGAAATTATCTCAAGGGAAAGGTGTTAGCCACCCCTCAAGATCCACTAGTGTGTTTCCCGGCCAAGATATTGTTGTGACTTAAGTGCAAATAACACATAAGCAAATAAAAACTTCAAATAAGAGAGGATTTTCACGTAATGGTTACAAATAAACAAAAGTAAGAAAAAGGAACTAAAAGGAGTTGATTTTCTTAAAAATGGTTTAAAAAGAGATTTAAAAGAAACAAAGAATACAAAGGAAAGGGGGGGTCCTAGGTTTATTAATAATATGGATTACCCCACACAACATCCGGTAATCACTCCTCAATGAGGGGATACACGTGATGTTATTGCGTGGTCATCATATCCATATCTACCATTTCCCACCCCGTTAAGGTATTAAAGCGCGGAATGGTCTCGTTTACTTATTGCATGTTATTACCCGCCCCAATCCTATCAGCCTTGGAGGCATTTGGGACTACTAATCCTAGAGGGAGGAGGTATTGGGCTTATTTGTGGTTTCAAAAGGTAAAATACTAAGGCGACAAACAAAACACATATAACAAGTTTGGGGAAGCATATAAACAAATAAAAGGGCTCAAACAGACCTCCTTTAAACCAAAGAAAGCACATAATGTAGCATGACTTGCATGTACTGTTTCGGGTCTAATTAAAACTTAAACGATGGAGGCAGATTGATTTATTACATAGTTCAGATAAGAAGCCCGAATCAGGCATGCCTGCTAGTTGTAGTTAATAAAATCTGATTCAGTTTATAAACTGTCCTATGGCTTGCCTGAGTGTTAGACGAAGACCCCTATAGGCATGATATCTACTGATTCTAGAAAAGGTAAAATATACTAATTTTAGAAAAGGTTGTCAGTTATTCAGGAAAGACGAGTTTTGACAAAAGATCATAAATTCTGCAGACGTTAGACAATGATTTTAGATTTGTAGGCGAGTGAGACATTTCAGACTTGGTTATTAATTCCTATAGACATGCTTTCTAGGCGTTGTTGATTTAAACACTTTTATAGACATAGCAAGAGTGCAGAAATCCTATAGACATGGCATCTAAATGATGTACTTCGTTTAAGCCTATTAACATGATATCTAAATGCAGTTAGTTATTTAAGCCTTATAAACATGTTTGCCTAGTGACAGATGCATATGCAGGATTCAGATTTCTAGTTAACTATGAGCATGGTATCTATATGAGAGATGCCGAAATTTAACTATAAGCAGGATATCCATATGAATGCAGAATTTCAGAAACCTATAGGCAGAATATCTATATGGGTGCAGAATTCCTTATAGGCATAGTATCTACATATGAAAGTGCAGAATTCCTATAGGCAGGATATCTATGTGATATGTAGAGATCAGAAATTCCCTATGAGCAAGATATCTACCCCTTTTACATATATGGTTACCCTTCCCATTTCACTAACCATCCCCAAAAGTTATTACAAGTTATTACAGTCCAAATAAAATAAAGAAAAATACATCAGAAATTGAAAATTACAACCAAGGAGAGCCTAATTCAGACTTCCTGTCTGAAGTATGAACTAAACCAACTCCAAAGATCATGTTTCAAAGCCTTTCTCCCACTTGGGTATGTCAGAGTTCCCTAAGAGTTTCATAAGAACTCCGGGCAGTGCTTACACCCAAATATATCTCCATATTAAGCCAAAGTGCAGTGTGGAAGTGTCAGCCCTTAGGTGTCCAAATTCAGTGGGAACTCAAGGTCCCAAGGCAAAGCTCACAAGAAGGGGGCAGAACTTAGGAACTAAGAGAGAGTGCAAGTACAGAATTCTGAAAGGAGGAAGGGAAAGTGAAACATCACACATAGGGATATAGGTAATGTGGAGTTGCAAGAGATAAAAAGCAGGCTAGTGGGCATAACCCAACAATGGGAGATGCTGGCACACCCATAAGCCTACTGGAACACATTGTTTAGAGGTTAGGATCCCCTAAGAGATCAAGTTCAATCCATAGACAATAACTTGTATATTGCCATGTTTTAAACTGTAACTCAAAGCACATAAAGGGAAATAGGGAATAGGGATTCATAGCAGAAACAGGCAAAAGGGAATCAACATGCTAGTTTAAGTATTTAACTCTGCAGATGTAGTAAAGTAGACATAGATGCAAAAAGCTGTAAGTAAACACATTGTGGGGATGCTGAAATTTGAAATTAGGACATACCAGTTTCAAAGAAACAAGTAGAGAAAAATGCAGTAGTATGGTAAAAACCTCAGTGCAGACAAGAAGAGAGAGTTCTAATATGTGAGAGTGAGAATTCAGAAGAGATTCTGATGTTGTGAAGTCTGAAGTGTGTGTTTGTGAAAAGGGTCGTGCCTTTTATAGTGTAGAAAGCAGGCAGAAATAAGGTAAGAAAATAGTTTGAAAACTGATTGTCAATCAACTACACAAGGCTTCCCATAATTAAGGGATTCAGATTCAAAACGAGTAAAACCATTTAAGGAAAGGAATTGAATAAACACTTTGTGTAAAGCATACAATTGAGGGCAAATACATAAAGGTTATTGAAGGATAGGGTTTTGTCAGTACACGGTTTGTGCAAATAAGGTAATGAAGTCAATTAACGGCCAGTAAATCACATGGTCTGAGATTTGGTATGAATGAACCAAGTCAAAAAAGATGAAGAAGAGTTTTACTTAAGTCGAGTAACAGAGGAAATCAGTAAAAGATGGAAAGAAATCAATCAAGCTATATTCAAAAAGAAGTCTGCACTAATTGCAAATTTGAAAACCATTTAGAGGAAAATTCATCATATATAAGGAGCATGTGAGCATGAAAGAAAACTGTCGTGTAAATTAGCAGAAAAAATCCAGTGTAGAAGAGTTTAGCAAAAAGTTCAGCATTGTATGAAAACAAAGATGTCCAAACTCAGTTCAGAGACTCAAAGTCAGTCTGAACGAGTTAAGGGTTCTAAAATAAAACCCTAGTTCAATCAAACCTCGGCAGAACCCTAAATTTTAGGGTTTCCACCTTGAATCAAGTACAAAGATGAGGAGGCAAGTAGTTGAAACAGGTTCAGAGTTTTCAGAGTTGAAACCTCTTGCATGCCTCTTTCATCAACAGAAACTCATGAGAAAAAATGATAGCTAAGTAACATGCGGAACATATTAAAAGCACTCAAAAGAAAAACACTGATAGGAATAGTAAAAGAAACATGCTTAAGAGATTTTTCAGAAGAAACTTAAACAGGGCTTAATAGAAGGAAAATAAGGAAACTTAAGAACTTAGTAGGAAAATACAGTAGGAGAAACATGCGGGAACATAGTAGAAGACAAAAAATATGAGAACACAGTAGAAAAGCATATGAGAGCATAGTATGGAAAATATGGTAGAAGAACATACAAGCATGGAGTATATAAAACTCAGTAAAAGAACATACAAGAACGGGATGTAAAAACTCAGTGGAAGAACATACAAGGTAGAAGGAAAACATAGAACAAAGTAGAGGCAAATACACACAAAAGAAAAGGAAAAGAAAGTCAGAGAAACACTTAAGCATTTTCAGAAAACCCTAGATCGGAAACGAAGCGGTTTTAAAAGTAATTTTTGAAAGAAAAGTTAGGGAAATCATTTGAAAACTCAAGAAGAGCACAGATACACAACGGATCTAAGGAAATCGAAGAAAACCTCGAAGGGTTATGGTTTCAAAAGAACCCTAGAAGTGAGATAGGCTTTGAAAAGTCACCGATCTGAGTCGGAGAGGTCGGAATCAGGCTCAAACCACCATGGTACGCCGGAGTAAAGCCGGAGATGGCCGTGGAACCTTGAATCGACAGAGGTCTGGGTGCAAACCTTCGAGTCCAGGCCTTGAATCTTCAGAGATCAGGCGCGTGGAGTAAGAGAAGGTGAGTATAAGACTCTCATAGCCTGAGAAGCCATGGAATCCGGTGGGTTTCAAGGTGGAGGTGGTGGTAAGAGGCGGTTAGGGTTTGGGAATGTTCGAGAGAGTTTGAGAGTTCAGAGGCGGCTAGTTAGGTGAACTGATTTAGGGTTAAGGGGTATTGGTAGATTAAAAAAGGAAAGGAGGGTTTGTGACCGTTGATCAAAATGATCAACGGCCTGGAACAAAAGGGGAGCCGGGCGAGTTGAATTAAACGGGTCAGGGGTCGGGTAATTTAGAGATAGGGCTGGGTAATTTTAAATTGCAATTGGGTTCAATTGGGGGGTTGATTTGGGCTACAATTGAAATGAAATAGGGTTAGTATTTAAATAGCCACTTTTCCCTTATTTATTTTATAAAAAATAGTAAAATAATTTCTAAAAATAAATTAAAGGTACTAAAATGATTAATAATATGTAATTATCAAATAAAAAAATACTGGAGTCAATTTTATAATTATGAAAATAATTAAATCTTAATAGGCTAAAACTGCAATTATATGCAATTTAACTTTAAAAATACTAAACAAATTTATAAAAATATGAAAAAATTATTCCAGCTATATTTTAATATAAATATGAGAATCCAATAAGTGAATCACCCAAAATAATAATTTTGGGGATAATTATTGGGTTTCTCTTGATAAAATAGGGCAATAAATAGATTTAAAAATCTATAAAAATTAAGAGAAAAATAGTAAAACCTTGGGACATACTTATATATGCATGTACCTGCTATTTTGAAAGTATTTTGCATATAAAAAATATATAGGGAAAAATTGGGTATCAATAATTCGTTTTTTTCTTATTTGAGTTCATTTACATCTCATTGGTGTTCTGATTATGTTGTTTTTTTATTACTCGTTTACTACTTACTTCCATTTATGTTTCTATTACTTCATTGTTGGTTGTAAATCAATAATTTTTTCGTTGTTGATCTTACATTGATGTTCTTGTCATTGTTAACTTATGTATATCTTGAACATGTTTCTATTTCTAGTAAGTGTCTTGACCTGGCCTCGTCATTACTTTATTGAGGTTAGGCTTGATACTTACTGGGTACTGTTATGGTGTACTCATGCTATGCTTCTGCACATTTTTATGCAGATCCAAGTATTCTGACTATGTTGTTGAGAGTTGCGTTTGCGCCACGGGAGACTTCAAGTTATACCTTCTTGACGTTTGTAGGTCTCGGAGTCACCATATTACTTCATTATGCTACCATTAAACTGTAATTCAAAATAGAATTGTATTTAGAAATTCTAGTGTGTTACAATAGTGCTTATGACTCCGTACTACTGGCCGTTTGCGATTGTGTATGTCATTTAATAGTTTATGATAAATGATTAAATAGCTTAATTCTATTGTTAAATCAACATGTGTTAGGCTTACCTAGTCTTACAGACTAGGTGCCATTACGACATCCTAAGGTGGGAAATTGGGGTCGTGACATGTGTATCATCTCCAAACTCATCAGCAATGTTGTCATAATCACTATCATCTTCATGACTATGTGCATCTGCCAAATCATGATTAAATATGTCATCTTCGGGCAATTGAGTGAGGACAAGACCTTCATGTTGCTCGCTTTCACTGCGCAACCAATAAAATAATGAGTTTTTCAAAGTCATCCCAATATTATATATTAGCTTTATCTCTTAACTTACAATTTATAATATGTTGATAGCACATTATACAAATTATCGAGTTGCTGATGACTCCCGGATAGATCAACATGATCCAAACTACCGAAATTGGACATATTCTAACTATTGGTTGGTTTATAACTTGTAAAATTCATATCTAACAGGTACCCACTTCGGAATATATGAGTGAGTACGAATACGATACATTAAAAAATCATACTAAGACAAAGGAAAATTAAAATTTACCACTTGGCATGTGAATAATATAAACTTGGGGTGAAATTATGTCCTCGCTCCTCATTCACCCGCGGACATAAGTTTAGAACTGGCTAAATTCTTTCAAACAGAACCCGTACAGATAAAACTGCTCCAAAAACATTACCCAATGATTGAGGATTATCCCTATTTTGCTGAACCTTAATATTGCAAATGTTTTCAGATTTGACGTACATTTCTAGCATTTTTATCACAAGAAGTTTCAGGTGTTCATCTGAAGTCCTCAACAAATCTTTCAGAGTTTCATCATCTTCTATGTTAAACTCAGCATAACAAGCAACTACTTGCGGAGTAAGAGAATATGGATATCTTTCTGTTACTTTAATATTAATCGAACGTTTCCCACACTCATTTCTTTACATATCAACGATATCAATCTATCGTATTTCAATATAAGTGGCAGCTTAACAATATATTGTGGAGAACAAATATAGTGTACTGAGTTATTCTTCACGACAACCTCGCTCCCCAATATAATGCAACCCTAAGTTTTCGCTCTTCAAACATTATAAAAAGGATGCAGAAGACTGACTTTTTCAGAATGGATTTTTGAAGAAAGAATGAAGCTCTTTAAATAAGCAAAAAAGTTGTGTGGGGTACAATAATTGGAGGGTATAGCGCATTAATTAAAACAATGCATAAATTTACTGCGCTAACTCAGTCAATTAAGCAGTATAGCGCATGGATTGCACGCGTTATACCTTAACGAACAAACGTGTCGTCAAGGTATAGCGCATGAAGTCCATGCGCTATACATAAAATGGTCACATGTTATTTTTTTCACCTATTTTTATGTTTGAGTCAAAAAAAACCACACTTTATTTTCAAACTCTGGCAATTTATAGGATGCCAAACAACTTAGATATAAAAACTACATGCGAGGCCACTATGCCCCATTTCTACCACGTTACTAGTTTCATCATTCATCAAATTGACAACTCATCTTAGACATAGAATGGGTGTATTTCACTTGTTTTTTCTAGACCATAAGCGGATCCATGATTTGAAGTTTATAGGTTCCTATGACCACCTCGAACATGCATACAATATGTGAAAGTCATATAGGAGCTCACATATTTGTCCTCTAGACCTTTTAATTGGGAGAATGACACAGTTATCCACAAAAATAAAACTATTTACCCTTGCCCACCCATTTATTTTTCTATTCATCAAACTAATTATATTTCCTACCCATAGTAGTTTTATGGGGATTTTTCTCTTTTTCTCCAATTCTTTTGTAGTTTCTATGCTTCTTTTCCTTTTTTCTTTCTTTTCTCCTTTTCTTTTTTCTAGTTTTCTTCTTATTTTTTTCTTTTTTCCTTTTCTAATTTTATTTAACTTATTGTTTATATTATTTTTCTCTTCATAATCTAATTTCATTTACCGTTTTTACTATTTTTTATTATTCTTTTTTTATACGATAAGAAAAAATAACTTATATAGTAAAATTTGTTCATATTTTTTTAATATAACTAGTATAATATACCTTTTGTCTTTTTTCTTATTTTTAAAATTCATTTATTAAACTGAAACAATATCAGTTGTCACTTGATCTAATTCATTGAATATCACACTGACTGTTGCTAAGCACCATAAATTACATAATCAGATTCTAAGAATTAACACGTGATTATCATGCAAACCTTGATCTCATCCCTATAAATATCAATATACACTCTACCATTAGCAGTAACACAATCAGTTATGGAGCAAGAAAACATAATTTACAACAACCAAATTTCCATATATACTAGTTAGAATAGAAATGATAATAAAATATTAAAAACGCAATAAAAGTATAAGTAGCAAAACAGACTTCTAGTATCATATGATACCAATATGGTATACATGTATACCAACAGAGTATATGATTACTCTAGAATATTGTTACAACTATCTGTGACTATACTACTGTACCAAAACATTAAAGGATGCAATAAAAGTATGAGAAAATTACATGCTCGCATTACAAGCTAAATATTCGCAAAGCAACTTGCTCATTCCGTATACTAACAGGGTACACAGTTGTATGGGGTCGTTCTAACAATTGCCTATAACTATAAAAACTATTACATAATACACATAATCTATGTCCATCGGCACAAAAAAATTCCAGCACTGCAAATCATGTTCATATAAATAATTTCAGAATAGTAATCACTTAAAAATGCAGCTAAAACAATCAAAAAAATGTTCAAACTTCCATATGATACCAATATGGCATATAACTATACCAACATGGTATACAACTTTACTGGTTAATTTCCGGCAACTAAATGACTTTAAAAACACACATGCATAAAGAGAAAAAAAATAGTGTACCACATATTAATATAACAAAGCATTTCAAGATATTGTACTATATTACTATTATTAAAAGAAATCAAATGGTGTACCAATTAAATGCCGCAGCTAATACAACCAAAAAATAATTCAACTAGCATATGATACCAATATAGTATATAATTATACTAATAGGGTATATAGTTGTACGAGGTCATTTCATATAACTATAAAAACTAATACATAATACACAAAATATATGTCCACAGGTACAAGAAAATCCAACAAAGCAAAACATGATCATATAAATCATTTCAGAATAGAATTCACTTAAAAATGCAGCTAAAAGAACAAAAAAAATATTTCAACTACCATATAATACCAATAGGGTATACAGTTCTGCTAATTAATTCCAGGAACTTATATTGACTATACTACTATTACATAATACACATGCATAAAGAGAAAAATAAAAAAATAGTGTACCATACATTAATATAAGAATGTATTTCATGATATTGTACTATAATACTATTATATAAAACAAATGCACAGAGAAAAATTCAAAATGATTACATAATACACATGCATAAAGGAAAATTAAAAAAATTCAAGATACTGTAATATTCTACTATTACTAAAGAAAAATCAAATAGTGTACCAACTAAATGTAGCTAATACAATCAAAAAAATGTTCCAACTAACATATGATACCAGTATAGTATATAGCTATACCAACAGGGTATACAATTGTAAACAAAGAGTTTATTTTTTTTTAAATTCAATTATTAAACTGAAATAATATCAGTTGTCACATAATCTAATTAACTCAATGAGAGCCTATGCAATGAATAATACCTCCGTGGAATTTCATTAATGTTAATAAATATTATTATTTAATTATTGAAAATGTGGACAACAATCAGACAAAAATTTTAGGATAATCCTTTTGAAATTGTGGTTTGCACGACAACCGGTAGTTTCTCCGATCAATTTATTCCACTTGTCCATTTTTTTCACTGTGAATACCCTATTTCATTTTTATTTTTACTTTTCAAATAATTATTAATATATATTTCGACAGTCAAAGTAAATATCATAGACGGAAAGATAGTCAAAAGTAATGCGATTCAAGTCATAAAATAAAACAAAAAGGGAATAGATTTGCATTTTCCACATGCCCCTCACGTGGGAGCAAATTAAAGCGAAAATAGGGAATTGAGTAGTCCGGTAATAAGTTTGTGCTTGTTATAAATATATTATATTATGGATGTTCATTTAGTACTCCGTTGTAAATAAGTTTTCTGAAGAAGCTTATCCATATGGGACTCCACCGTAAATATGTTTATCTATTTAAGTACTCTATTGGAAATAAGCTTCCTGAAGAAGCTTATCACTTCGATACTCAGTTATGGATAAACATTACCCCCGATAGAAGATTATTCATACCGGGTATAATAAGCTTATCCTTTCAGTACCCAATTATGGATAAATATTATCCCCGGTAGAAGATTATCCATACCGGGTATAATAAGCTTATCCTTTCAGTACCCAGTTATGGATAAACATTACCCCAGTAGAAGATTATCCATACCGGGTATAATAAGCTTATCCTTTCAGTACCCAGTTATGGATAAACATTACCCTCGGTAGAAGATTATCCATATCGGGTATAATAAGTTTATCCTTTCAGTACTCCGTTATGGATAAACATTGCCCTCAATAGAAGATTATCCATATCTGGTATAGTAGCAGCTTACACAACAACTTCCTTTCTTCTATAAATAGAAGAGATGTCAGTTCATTATGTACATCAGTTTGAATTCGAATAATATATCAGTTTCTCTCTATACTTGTCTTTACTTTATAGTCTTTATTTTGTAACACGTTATCAGCACGAGACTCGGCCATCTCGAGCAAATATTTTGAAAGTATCTGAGGTAAGAACTTTCTTTTCCTAAATAATGTCAAATCTTTCTAAACTTGAATTTGTAGCCCTGGATATATCGGGCAAAAGCTACATGTCTTGGGTGCTTGATGCTGAAATTCATCTTGATGCAATGGGTCTGGCAGACACCATCAAAGAAAAAAATTAGGCATCAAACCAAGACCGTGCCAAAGCAATAATATTCCTACGCCATCACCTTGATGAGGTCCTGAAAATGGAATATCTTACTGTTAAAGATCCAGTCATACTGTGGAATAATTTGAAAGATAGATATGACCACCTGAAGATGGTCGTTCTTCCACATGCACGATATGATTGGACTCATCTAAGGCTACAAGATTTTAAATCTATCAGTGAGTATAATTCTGCTATGTTTAGAATTATTTCCTAATTGAAGTTATGTGGTGATAATATTATTAATCATGATATGTTGGAGAAAACTTTCACCATTTTTCATGCCTCGAATATGCTCCTGCAGCAGCAATATCGAGAGATGGGATTTAAAAAGTATTCTGAACTTATCTCACAACTTCTTATAGCCGAGCAACATAATGGGTTATTAATGAAAAATCATGAAAGTCAACCTACTGGTTCTTGTCCGTTCCCTGAAGTGAATGAGACGAACTTTCACCATGCTAAACGTGGAAAAGGTCGTGGTCCCAGTCGTGGTCATGGTCGTGGTCGGGAAAGAAACTCTAATCATGGTAATAATAATGCACCAAAGAACACTCCTCACCACCAGCACTAGAAAAGGAAGGAACAAAAGCATGAAGTGGTGCAAGCACCAAATGCAGAAAATGCATGCTATAGATGTGGAGAAAAAGGGCACTGGTCACGTACCTGTCGTACGCCAAAGCACCTGGTTGAGCTTTATCAAGCCTCCCTAAAGAAGACAGAAAAATGCTGAAGCAAATTTTATTTCTGAAGATAATTTAGAGTTCATGCATTTGGATGTAACTGATTATCTTGCACTCCCAGAAGGGGAAACAAGTCATGTAATCGGTGGTGAATCTGTAGAAATGTAAATATTTTAATTTTTGTTATTGTAATAGATAGTATGGTTATGTAATTGTTGTACATAAAGAAAAATTATGATTTGATAATGATATTTACTATAATATATCTTGTTTATGTCATTTTGAAGAATATGGATAACATTATTAGACCAACTTAAACTCTAGCAGAGTTTGCAAGAAATATACAACCACAAGAAGTGGTTATATTTCGTATATCTCATTGTAATTATATTTTGTTAACTACCAAAAGTGGAATATGCCTATGATCACCAGAAGTGATAATTTAGGCTTTCTATGGTTACAATTGAAGATAAGTTACATAAATATTCTCTATATTAAATGCACGCCTCGATTTGCTCCTGAAGTAGTAAATATTTTAAAAGAGGTTGAGGCATCACAATTTGATGTGATTAATGCGCATTCAGATAATTATGTTCGATTTCCTGAAGGATGAGAACTTTTGATAATATTAATCCATTCCCAGAAGTGAATGTGACAATACTAATAAGTCGGGTAAATATGAACGCGCTCTTGATGTGAATACATTACAATTCACCTCCAGAAGAGTTAATATAATTGAGAGAATATATACTCAATATTTCGTATTTTAAATTTGCTCCTGAAGAAGTAACACAATTGAAATTGTCTCTTGAAGTGGAAAAATATTATAAGAGGAGTTTTTGTGTGCTTAAACAATTGTTTTACATTGTTTATTTGATTGTGATTTTCTCTCATGACACCAGCAGTGTCTGAGCAATATTTGATAGTACAAAATGTATCAACAACTCCTGAAGAGCTAAATGTTTGCCTAAAGAATACATGACACCAGTAGTGCCAGATAAATATTAGATTGTGGATAATAAATGAAGGCTCTCGAAGAGCTTATATACAAATATGTCATTCATATTATATGATTATGGTCAAAACATATGTTGTAGTAAACCTGAAGTTTACTAATACAAATGGCTATCATATTGAGACTACAAATGATTGGAAGATTGATAATCTTCATGTTTCCACAATCATTGGGGGTAAAATAATATGTATGTGAGAAGTTATCCGCCTTATTCTTTAATTTGTACTATATCAAGTATCACAGTAAACCAGAAGTTTACTAAAGAAAAAGTTTATGCCATAATAAACCAGAAGTTTACTAAGAGATAGCACATGACATGATAAACTTGAAGTTTTCATTTGCCATTTTTAAATGAGCTATTTGAGAATTCAGATAAGCATATACTAAAGAACTAGAAGATTCTTTAGGAATTCTCATGTGTTGCTTGTTCTCATAATGAATTGATTATACCAGCTAAAGTTGGGACTAAGACCCTTGATTCTGAAATATATAAAAGGTGAATATGGGCCCGTTCACCTATCATGTGAACCACTTATAGGTGCATATATGAGATAGTTACATGTGTAATTATTGTCAACTTGCAGTTTGGCATTTGGAATTGCTTTTCTCGATTAAGAGCATAATTTTCAGATTATGAAATCAAGACAGTTCATCTTGATAATGTTGGTTTATATCCAAGCTGGTTTAGCATTGAATACCTCCTATTAATGGCTAAACCATTACTTATGAGAACAAAGCTTCATGTGTTGGTCTAAGATTTTCTAAATTGCATATAGCAGCACTTGTATGCATCAGATCAACAGTATATGATAAGTCCTCCCTTCACAATTGGTTTAGGATCAGAAACCAAATACTTTTACTATCTTTTATTGCGTGGTATATGATTAATTTCTCTTCCATAATACACAAAGATATGTTTCCCAAAGATGATTGGGGATATATGTTAGTTTTTCTAACATTTGGGGGATGGAATAAACAGTTGAAAAATATGCTATATGAATCGAATTATCATGATCCTCACTTAGAAGATAATTCAAGTCGAATGCCAGAAGCATTTGCTGATCCAAAATTAAATATCATATTTCAGCTGCAAATGCTCCTATTAAAATTAAAGTCCCTGAAGGATAGAGTTTACTGTACGTATGAAGCGTGGTAGACCAATCGGTTCCAAAGGTAACAATCCTTGAAAAATAGTAGGAGCTAATGATCAAAATGATCATAATGAGGAGGAAATATGCTCTAGAAGAGCCCACGACATAACATTTCATGAAACTCCCGGAAAAGTTCAGGTACCTGAAAATAAAGAAAGTGATGAGATCTCCACAAGTTATGTCGCTTCGGAACTGACACAAAATGATCGTCGACGATATATTTAATACAATATAGTGCACAATATTGTAAAAGATTGTGAGGATCGGACTAGCAGTCCATATACTTGAAGATGTCATACCATTTAGATACAAGTCTTAACCTATATGACTTATTTATATGAAGATCCTTGAAGGATTGAAAATGCCCTAAGCATATAATTCAAAGTCTTGAGAAATGTACTCGATCAAATTATAAAGATCTTTGTACGGTTTAAAGCAATCTGTGCGCGTGTGGTATAATCACCTCAGTAAATATTTGCTGAAAGAAAGTTACATAAATTATGTTATTTGTCCATGTATTTTTATAAAGAAAATGTCATCAAAATTTGTTACACTTGCTGTTTATGTTGGTGACATAAATCTTATTGGAACTCCGGAAGAGCTCCAAGAGGGTCTTAAAAATACTTTACATGGACAAAGTGTACCCATTAAGTACACCAATGAATATTCAATCACTTGAAGTGAATAAGGATCCGTTCCAACCTCTAGAAGAGGATGATGAGCTCCTTGGTCCTGAAATATTCTATCTCGGTGTAGATGGTACACTTATTTATCTTGCTAATGCTAACCAAAATGGTGCAGATCGTATTGGTAATGCAGATGCAGGTTATTTATCCGATACCCATAAAGCTCGATTTCAAACCGGCAAGCAGGGAGTGCATATGATTGAGATCAGTGATTCATTCGAGAAATATGTGGGTTGGAATGTGATAAAAGACCCATAATATTATACGAAGAACATTTTACCAGAATTATTCTACATACATGATCTTCAGGAAAATTGTGACATTGATGTGCATCAAATAAGTTCAAGTGACAATCCAACATATTGTCTTTACCAACATCAATTTTTGAGAATATGGTATACAAGATTTGAATGCGGAGACTCAAATATTTGAAATAAGGTTTTCTTCAGGGGGAGTAAAATGCGCGATGTACTCTTTTTCCCTTACTAAGGTTTTTCCCACAGGGTTTCCTTATAAGGTTTTTAATGAGGCAGCCAGCAATGCGTATACTAAATATGTGTACTCTTTTTCCTTCACTAGGATTTTTTCCCACGTGTTTTTTCCTAGTAAGGTTTTAATGAGGCACATTATCTTTTAATGAACATCCAAGGGGGAGTGTTATAAATATATTATATTATGAATGTTCATTTAGTACTCCGTTGTAAATAAACTTCCTGAAGAAGCTTATCCATATGGGACTCCACCGTAAATATGTTTATCTATTTAAGTACTCTATTGGAAATAAGCTTCCTGAAGAAGCTTATCACTTCGATACCCAGTTATGGACAAACATTACCCCCGATAGAAGATTATCATACCGGGTATAATAAGCTTATCCTTTCAATACCCAATTATGGATAAATATTATCCCCGGTAGAAGATTATCCATACCGGGTATAATAAGCTTATCCTTTCAGTACTCAGTTATGGATAAATATTACCCCCGATAGAAGATTATTCATACCGGGTATAATAAGCTTATCTTTTCAGTACCTAATTATGGATAAATATTATCCCCGGTAGAAGATTATCCATATCGGGTATAATAAGCTTATCCTTTCAGTACCCAGTTATGGATAAACATTACCCCCGGTAGAAGATTATCCATATCAGGTATAATAAGTTTATCCTTTCAGTACTCCGTTATGGATAAACATTGCTCTCAGTAGAAGATTATCCATATCTGGTATAGTAGCAGCTTACACAGCAGCTTCCTTTCTTCTATAAATAGAAGAGATTTCAGTTCATTATGTACATCAGTTTGAATTCGAATAATATATCAGTTTCTCTCTATACTTGTCTTTACTTTATAGTCTTTATTTTATAACACAAAAGCATTATTCGCTCATGCGAAGCTTCTGGAGTTCATTAATGGAGCCTCTAATCGAGAATGAGATTGGGTGTCCAAATCATAAATTGACATATATATATATATATATGTAAAAGACATTTGACAATAATAAAGAGTTCAAACTTCTCCATACACGATATAGAAAATAAATTAATAGTACATTCCAATAATTAATTAATTCTTTTACTTTCCACGGTTAATTATCAAGAAGTCGACTATGTACGAGAATCCATAGTAGAGTAAGTTTATTGTTGCGATTGAGATTAAGGGTGTCTAACGGGCCGGGTTGACCCGTAACTGGACCGTCACCGGACCGGTTAAAACCAGAATCGGACCGGCCCGGTACATAGGGGCCGGGTGGGGCTGGGTAGGAGGGGTAGAGGGGTTGGTCCATTTAAATTTTGGAAACGGTTAATCGGACCGGTCAAACCCGGTCCACGTGAACAATACTGTGTACTGGTTTAACCGGCCCGGACCGGTACAATGACTAAATCTTTTTTTTTTGAAATCTGTGGGGCCCACTAACCGTTGACAACGGTTACCCCTGGCAGGGATCCGTTGCTTAACACCTTTAATTGCATTAATAGCCTCTTTTTTCTTTAAAATTTAACTTTTTTCAATTTATAAAATTAACCTTCTCTAAAACTATAAATACCCCCATCCTCTTCCTCGTTTCTTCACTCATCTCTCAATTTTCATTTCTCAATCTCAATTCTCAAATCTCAATTCAAGTTAAATCATGCCTCGTACTTCTAGAGTGCGCTCATATGTTTGACAACACTTTGAGGTGGTAGAAGAAAATGAAGAAGGTCAGAAAGTAAAGTGCAAGAACTGTGGTCAAGTCTTAAATCTTCGTTCAGGGTCAGGCACATGCAATTTAAGGAAGCATATAAAGTATTGTCTTGAGCGTCCTCCGAAAATTCGTATTTAAGATTTTAAGACAATTTGTTATTTTAAAATTATTAGACGTATTTATGCTTAATGTTTTAGTTTGTTAGATTAATATGAAGTGTTATTAATTTATTATGCATGAAAATTTAGTTTTACTATTTTTTTGTTAATTTACTTTTTAAATGCAAACTTTAATTTTGTAATTTTGAAATAAATGTAGCACTTGCAATTTATAAGTGCAATTTTTTCTCATCTTCCTTGTATTCTTTATGTTAATACTTTGTATTAATATAACTTACAATAGTTATACAAAATACAAAAAAAATTAAAAAATACACTAAACCCGGCCCCCTTAACCCGTAACCCTTACGGTTCAATTTTTATCCGGATGAACCCGAACCCGTAACCGGCCCGGACCATAACTTGTACGGGCCCAAAAATCTTAACCCAGCCCGGCCCGACCCACCCGTTTAACACCCTATTTGAGATTGCATTATCCCTTTCCTCGTTGTAATCCAAAGTACTTGAAGCAGTTTTATCATACTGTATACAATATCAGATGATAGCATACACATATCATGTATCCATTCCCACGAATAATTCTTATTTATGTTATTAATATATTTTTTTGGATAAGCTACACCAAGCAAAGCAAGTACCATATATGTTGTATAACTATGTAGATTGGCCTATTCTAGTCTTACCTTCACAAAGCAAGTAATTTGGGTAAATCCATTGAGTTTACATATTGTTTTGTATTATTGAAAAGAGTATTAATAAGAATCTTTGCTACTGCCTCTGTAGGATGAACTCTATCCCAAAAAACGTGATCATTCCTGTTGGGACAATATATTGAAATAGGAAGGCAAGGAACATCAGCATTTAATCTTCCTGTCCCGCAACAAGCTGCTTTAACCTCACGAAAACCTGAAAAATAAATCATATTTGTAATTGCATGATATTATAAAAAATTGGAAATCTTGCATTTTTTCAGATTTAAAAGAGTTTAATTTTATACAGTGACAATATACTAGAGTAGGTGCATTATCAAATCAACAGAAGATAACAATAATTAGTAATTGTTCATAACATAATAACATAATATCCTAATAACATGCTAAATATACTGATTAACAATAACAACAATTCTATCAATTTATATTAGAAAAATGGGTGAATGAATAATGAACTTGTGATTATACCGTATTTTGTTGGATTTTGGATGAGGTTGACCAAGAAATCATAGGTGTTCAAGTAGGAGTAGTTGAAATGCTCCTGCAGCTGTGACTTCAATTTTCTCAACATCGATTGTAGACCTTGATTATAAATCGTTGCCCAATAATTGGCCTCGTCATTGCATTTATAACCCTCAGTAATTTTCACAAGTCTTTCCGCTGGAGTGCAACCTATGGGTGCTAACCCAAAAATCAGAAATTTACGTGCACCTAGACCTTGTAATTGCTGCAATCAAAAATTACTTGGAAAGGGTAATTGTATTACATATATAATTAACCTGTACCCAAAAAGTAGAAGAAAAAGGGGTTATGTGACACCATTTTTTTTGTTGTTGTTTTATTAAGAGCCCGTTTGGACATAAGAATTTTTTCACTTTTTTTTTAAAAAAAAATCAGTGTTTGGCCATAAAACTTTCAATTTTCACTTGAACATGAATTTTGAAAATTTTCGAAAATTTGAAAAACTCCAAAAAGCTGTTTTTCAAAATTTTCACTCACATCACTCAAAAATTCAAAAACAACCCAAAATTAAATTTTTGTCCAAACACAACTCTAATTTTCAAATACCATTTACACTTGAAAAAAATCACTTTTTTTTTTTTAGAATTTTACAATTCTTATGTCCAAACGCCCACTAAATATCTTCAAGATACCATCAAGACTTGTGGTAGGAATTAGGATGGATGTGATTTTTTTGTTAAGCCAAGTGAATGAAAAAAGTCATGATACAGAGTGTTTTCCCCTTTAATCGGCCTTAGGTGACGCAAATTATACTGAATACCAGACATCGGATGATTAAAAAAAAAAAAAAGTTTGACATAAACGAAAAATTCTAGAGATGCTAGAGCTTACCCTTAGCTGGGTGGAAAAGGTGGATAGCATAAAATCGATGTATTCTCGTGGTGGCTTGGTCATAGGGAGTTTGAATGTGAAGTAATTCAATAGGTCATTGCTTCCAATAACAATTGGAAATAGAGAACTTGACAAGTGTATTTGTGCTGCATCGTATCCTATCTTTTGGATCAACCTTTGTTGCAACTCGGAGAAGTACTCTATCTGTTTTGAGAGTTGAATCGTCCCATTCTATGACAAAGGAAAAGTACAAAATAAAAAACTCATTAGAAAACACCAACTCCTCTTAATGAATAGTTTAGAAAACAAAGACGATAAGCTTTCATAGTAGTACTTTCTCGATCAAGAAAATAACGAGTGGATCTTTTTCTTTTTGCTAATGAAAGAGGAGTCTATTATATTAAAAGCATAGAAGTTTAATTATTACATAACATAAGGATAGACCACATAACGAGTGGATCTGAATAAGAGGGTCAAGTATCTAATTTTCAGTATAAAACTGAATTTTGTAAAATAAAATTTATATATTAAATAATTAATTTTAGAAGAACTTTGAAAAATCGTAGTTGAAGCAAAAATATTTAACTTTCAAAGTATAATAATAAATAATGTCACATTAGTAAAAAGTATTTCTTCCCGAATATTTGTTACTTTAAAAGCCAATAAGGTATTATAAACTTTTTGTCAATTTTAACTATAGTACTCCAAGAAGTGAAGTTATAATAGTCATTAATTACTCTAACAAACAAAATAAGAAATTGCTTAATCAAGAGTACTATCTATTCCGGTTTATGTGAACTTATTTCCTTTTTTGTCTGTCTAAAAAGAATGATCCCTTTTTAATTTTGAAAACAATTTAGCTTAAACTTATAATTCTACCCTTAATGAGAAACTTAATTTTATAACCACACAAATTGCCCCTTTTTGACTTTTTTAGAACCACAAATTCCAATAGTCTTATTTTTTCTTAAGCTCTGTGTCCAGTCAAACATATTCACATAAATTGGAACAGAGGAAGTAGTATATAATTATTAGTTTTATTAAATAATTTTCTAAATAAGTTTATCAAAAACATAAACGACACGTATATAGATATGCTCTTACAAAAGGAGTTCCATTGGTGCTGTTTAAAATTCCAGCTCCTCCCGAGGCAAAGCTTACACCTTCCATAAAGAGGCCATCCTTGTTCGAAAGATACGGTGGAGGTGTTGGTAAACCAACCTTTTCAGCTGTTACATAAAATCCAACAAGTTCATGAAAGCTATATTTTTGGAAGAGATGTTGTGAAGTAATTAAAGTTATTTTACTTTCAAGGGATAATCGTTAGATCAGTTCACATTTCGCTCCATCACACTTACCTTTCTCGTGATTATAAAGTGATATAAAAAGGATAATTCTTTTATATAAATGATAAATAGGTCAAAAGAGACAAGTGAAATTTACTTAGTGGTAAAAACACCTCTACCCACGATCGTTAGATCTTGGGTTCGGCTCAGGCTGGAGGGAAAGTATGAAAACATTATAAATACTCCTAATTAGGGAGGGGTTTAAAAAAATAGGTCAAAAGAATTATTACACCAAAATTGAAATAAGAGAATAATCAGACATAAATCACGAGTGAAGTTGATATGATGAAGGAAAACGTGAGGAGAGGTCTTTGAAACTATCCCCGCTTAATTTCAATTTATATTATTGAATAGTTTAATCATAAGACTCTTTATATCTCTAACGTTTAAATAATTTGTACTCCCTCCACTTCACAATAAGTGATCAATTTGCTTTGGGCACACCCATTAATGAAATACTAAATTCTAGACAAAAATAGTTAGTGTGACTAAATTACCCTTAATAAAATGTTGAAGAATAGTTATAGTAGCACTTACTTTTCTTCTCAAATGTGAGGAGCAAATGACTTTTTAAGGATACGTATATAAGGGTAATTTTGGAAAAATAAATTGAATTTTTTTTTGATTATATAAATGGACATTTATTTTGGACCAAAATAAAAAAGTAAATTGGTCATTTATTGTGGACCGGAGAGTATTAATTAGAGCAGTAAAGATAAAACTGAAAAAAGGGTAATAAATGCTTTTTGTTTTTTGACGTAAATTTCAATCACCAAATTAATTAAGGCCTAAAGATAGAATTATTTACCAAGAAAATCAGCAGCATTTTTCCCATTACTGAATCTTCCTGTTGGTTTGCCACCAGGGTAATCAATGCCATTGAAAGGAAAATTAGCCCTAAATATTGTCTGAAAATAATCGTTGTTCCCCACGTCTACTTGAGAGTCACCAAACACATACATGGCCGTGACCTTTTGTGATCTTGACATATTCAATTGCAAAAGCAAGACAAGTGCAATTAAACAACATGAACATAGCAGTTTAGTCTTGTCAGAAAAGAAGGCAGCCATTCTTGTTTGACTCCAAATGATGTGGACAATAAGATGTTTAAGTTTATTTAAGGAGCTAAAGTGTAGATAAATCTGGAAAGTGGTCAATGCCATTATTATTAACAAGGGTGAATATTCATAAATAAGTCAAAAGAATAATTAAATCTCCATTAGTGGCAACGCAATCCTGTGTCAGAACAAAAAACAAATGTAAGATGAAATCGTAAGAATCTCGAAATATTAGTAAGTATTAATTTTCGTGAAAAAGCATGTTTGACCAAGCTTTTTGGCCAAAAAAAATTACTTTGTGAAAAAATTGAGATGTTTGGCCGGAATGAAGTAGTGCTTCTAAGCCGAAGCGAAAACAATTTTTCTACTTTTGGGAAGAAGCTACAAATTCTAGCTTCTTCCAACAAGCAGAAGCAGAAAATTTATTTATTCAAGATAAAATTATCTTTTCAATAAATTTATATTTGCAAATTATCCCTTATTAGTTTACTTTTTTTCTACCATACTTTTCTGTTCTTTTTTATTTCCATTATTTTTTTCTCTTTCGCCTGTTCCTCTTTGGAATATTCTCTATTATAAATAGATCGCTTCTTTTATATAGTAATTTATAAGAGTAGATTTTTAATTTATATTGAATGATGTATTTTGATATATTTAAATCATCATATAAATAATAAGTATAACTATATTTTATATTGATTAAAATCTTTAGTTTAGTTACTTTATGTTTTATATTTTAGGAATTTTTTTAATAAATATTTAAATTCATATATTTTTTTAAAAAAAATACTAATTGCAAATTACATCTTTAATGTACTTTTTAGTAATTTAATACTCAAAGTACTTTTTGAAAAAATTGGTCAAACATAATTTACTTTTAAAAAAAAATGATATTCAAATGAATTAGTCAAACACAAACTGTTACTTCCGAATAAAAGTACTTGTTAGTTTGTACGAGTCCACCAAACTATAGAGTACCTGGTCCTATATGAGATGATGCTGAAGATGCTATAGAAACTGAAAGTAAAGAAGACAAGAGATTTTTACGTGTAAAAATCCCACACAAGGGGATCAAAAAACCACGACCTACTCTTGTAGGCTTTTAACTTCACTAACTTGTAATCTCCCTATTACAAGCCACTTTGCAATAACCCTATTACAAAGACTTCAACTAACTTGTGATGCTCTCACCATAAGCCACTTTATAACTATCCTAGTTACAAAGACTTTAAACTTATGACTATTCCTAGTAACAATATAAACTCAGAAGTTTACGGATTTTTATTTTTTTCCTAAGATAAAGCTTCTATGAAAGCAAACTAAGAAATAAAATGAAGAGCAAATAACAAGATTACAACTCAACTACGGATGTACATACACACGTTAAGAAACTGATCCTTAGTGGAGTTGTCTTCTTATTCTTGACACACCAGTGACTTCAATGCCGAATGAACACTGTTATGCTTGAGAGAATATCACTGAATGCACAAAAATGTTGTGCCTTGCACCAGGTTGTTATATCACAATAGATAGTGATGCCAATTCTTGGTACACGCTTCTTCCCAATGAGAAGTGACTGTTGTACTGTCTGCACAGCCACTTCTGTGCAGTTGCGTTCCAGTTGGATAGTCGACTTGTACTTCTATCAGAGGACACTATAGGACCAGGTCCTAATTGTGTTCCTCTTCTGTAATAGTTACGAAATGGTCACTTTCTGCTGCTACATTCCAGATGTACAATTGACATGTACTTCTATCAGAGATCTATTAGGGACCAGGTCCCTGTTGTGTTCCTCTTTATAATGATTGCGGATAGTCACTGACTTGTACTTGTGTCGAAGAACCCTAAGGGACTAGGTCACCAGGTCCCTGTTGTGTTCCTCCCTTTGGTCGTTCATTCATTTGCTGATTTTCAGACTTGGACCAAGTCAGTTGAAATGTATAACATGGGGGCCAGGTTCTCTATCTGGTTCTTCAAAACAAGTTTGTTAGATCATCAAAACATAAGACATCAGACAAAGACATTGAAAACCCATAAATTTCCCCCTTTTTGATGATGACAAACTTAGGCATGGATAGTATTTGTTTAGAGCATAAATAACCAGATAAGATACCAGAAACTACACAAGATTCCCTCTTAATCTCAGATCTCTCTTTTTTTATTCCCCCTTAATCTTAGAGCTCTCCTGAAGACTTGCAAAATCAGAAATCCTGAAGACTTGCAAAAGCATAAAAAACTGCACAAATACATAAAGTTCCCCCTGAAATCGTATATTCTTCCCCCTTTTGGCATCATTAAAAAGAGCACAAGCAGGAGCATAAGCAGGTATTTAGCATAAAGAAGTCTAACACAGATAGCTCATGTCACATATGTGCACACAACATGACAGAAAAGAGAAGCCAAAGGAACATAACATTGCACAAGCAAAAAAGGGAAGCTGTTTTATTAATGTTTACAATGGACTGAGCAGAACAAGAGCATAATGGTGAATACCAGCATGCCATCACAAAAACAAAGGCAAAGCCATAAAATATTAGAGCAAAAATAGTTGGACACTAAGAGGATCCTAGGGGGTACTAGAAGAAGGAGGCTTGGAAGAAGAAACAACAATGGTTTTGAGAACCAGGTCCAGTCGAGCATTTGGAGACAGTTGTTCTTCAAGTAATTGTTCCCAAAGTTTATCATTTTTCTTTGTCAGTCGTGCAACTTCTTCATTAACAAAATCAGGTCCTTTAACTGCTTGACTGAGCTGAGTTTCCAATATGGCATTTCGAGCCATCAACCTTCTAATCTCTTCAGAAGCTACATTTTGAGCGTTGATCAGCTGAGAAATGGTCGAGATGCTTCCACCAACTCTTTCTACACGTTCACATTCTTCTAAAGTGGTCTTAAAGAAGGTTTTCTTGCTTGTGCCTACTCTGGGATTACCAAAGGGACCTTGTAGAATCTGAACACCTGAGTGAGGAGAAAGCCATATGGTAGCCAATGATTCCCACTTTTAAAGTTTGCCACCTTTTGCATATGATCTATTATGATTCCTGGCAAATTGATTGGGACAAACTCATCAAGCGCTTCCATTAAGACCATATCTGATTTTGTAGCAATAGATCACCTCTCAAAACGAGGTAAGAGCACCTTATTGACCAGTTCAAAGAGAAGCTGATACTCAGGAAGCAATACCTTCTTATGCACCTATTCCCCTTGCTGAATAGCTTGCTCCTTCATGATGGCTCTACTGAAGTTTACACCATAGACACCCTTGACTGAGGATATCCCTTCACATAGAATTCTAAGAACCTTTCCTAATGTTGAGGCGTCGAGTATAATGTCTACTCCATTTACTAGCGCACAAATGTGATCCCCCTCAACAGTGAAGAGAGATGCGTAAAAAGTTTGTACCGCATCTTCGTACTCCAGAGGAATGCTCCTTTCAAACAGGTGTTCCCATTGTTGAAATTCCACAATCTCTAGAATTTGTCTTATACCGTCCATCTCCAAAATTGCTGGATGAAATGTACGACCCCACAAGACATTCTGAGTTCTTAATCTCTGCTGCCAAAAACCAATATCACAGGGCATGGTCCTCAGTGAACCAGGTTCTTTAACAGTTTCCCGTTTTTGTTTGCTAGACCCTTCAATAGACTTTCCTTTCCAGCTCACTATCCCCACAGTATCATCTTCAGACATAACTTGCTCTGTTTGACTCCTTTTAGACTTGCTGCTGCCCTTCACGGATGACCCTTTTTGTTGCTCAATAATTTCATCGGAAGCTTTATCCACAGACTTTCGAGCTTTCAAAGATTGTTGTACTAGGGAATCTGGTTCCTTTGGAGCATTTTTGTCAATCCCACTTACTGGAACACTCTTGTTAGTGACAAATTCCCTTTGATTCATTATCCTCTTTTTCCTTTTCTTGACACTCCTCTTACTTTTCTGTAATGTGGACTCAAAACTCTCTTGCTGTTGTGACCTGATAGTGGGTGACTTAGAGGAGGATTCTATGATCTTAGAATGACCAGGAGGTGTAGGAGTGGGTTTGCATGGAAGAGAATCAGGTTCTTTAGAAGGTTTTTCTGAGAACGTCTCATGAGCCAAAGACTCAAGGAGTATTGTGGTTCTTACATCCCCTAGGAATGGAGTTTCTTCCCCTTGATACCCAGATGAGAGATACGCTCCTTCATTTATCAGACTCCCAGTAACGATAGCCATGATGTTATGCGCTGCTTCCTTTTCTAGTGACTCTAAGAGAGTTACGAAGTCCAGGATGGAGGAGTTCAGATATTGGTCAGGATCATCCTCAGGGATTTCTGACACTTGAGAGGTAAAACCTCCTAAGTGTATGTTGATGAGATCAGAGGAATGGATAGACATAGGGTTTTCAAAACGAGAGAGAACAGGGTTTATCAGAAAAGGGAAAACTGTAAGAAAGGAGGAGGAGCTAGGAGTGGGTAAAGTAGTAGAAGGAGTAAAATAGTGAAGCTTTAGGGATGATTTCAAGGATGATAAGGAAGTGGGAGTGGAATTAATAGTGGGAGAAGGAGGCGATTGTTCTATTGCTATTATAGGAGTACTTGGAAGATGAGTAGAGTAAGAGAGAGAGATGAAGAGAGGATCACATCTACACAAAAGAGATGAAGGTTCATGACTTGCTGTGAGAGAAAAAGAAAGTTTTATTGGAAGAAGGGATAATGATGAGAGGACAGAGAAACAGATTCTGAAATAATAGTAAGTTTGTGGGAAAGCGTTACCGTGCAGAGGGGATGAAGGGATTTGAATGATAAGACATGACATGCAGACTTTGAAAAGTCGGATGATGTGGCAGTTGAGTTAATTTTGTTTTTTAATTTTTTTTTGTGAAGGCATGCAGAATAAGCACATTACTACTAACCTGGGGTACAAGAACCTGATGCTAGACCAATTATTTTGAAAAAGGTTTGAGCAGCTCCTCTCTCACATTTCATACTATACCTTTAGCTTCTATGATTGTCATGCGTGTTTACCTGCAACGGAATTGATATGAGTTAGGCTTGGTCAGAAAACACTTTAGCCACCTTTACCTGACAGTGTCTTGCATAGCCAGTTGATGGAGGATCAAGTTTTGTATTAGACTCTTATGACCCCATCTTCACCTTGTTTGATCTAGAATATTCTCTACTCAGGGCTTTGACAAAGATATCTGGAATTTGGTCTTCTGTTCTGCAAAACTTTCCACAGATAAACCTTTTCTTCATATTGACCCTCAGAAGATAATCCCACCCCTCAATGTGCTTGGTCCTCTTGTTTTGAGATTCTTCTTCAGTTATTGACGAGGCCATTGAGTTTTGCTTCCTTATTTCCCAAGGGATGAGGCACGATCATGGAAAGTGAACCATTCCAGAAGTGCTTTTCCTTTCCACAGAAAAACTTGCACAGTTAACATCATCATACCTAACAGGATTAAAAATGCTGTCACCTGAGGGGTAACACGGGATCAGGTCCTGAGTTCCCTTAAGGTATCTCAAACTTCGGTGGGCATCTTTCAAGTAGGATTCCTACGGACTTTCACTTTGGATTCTATTTTAGAGTGGTGATACAGAAGGAACTAAGGAAAAATGTTTTTTTTAAAAAAACTTATCTAACTCTAGAATAAAAGAAAGTGATTAACTTGTCACATAGATGGGAGCTTTTGTGTTTCCAGTTTGGGACTGAAGTTTGATTGGTAGAAGAGATTTGGAAGAATTTGATTTCCCTACACTCTGTGTTCTGTTGCTTGAGAGGTTCCATAAGCTGCATCTCCACTCTTTGTTCAACTTTAGTGGTAGTAAGTGAAGTACCAGGTTCCTTGTAAGAAGTGGCAGATGATGTTGCATTGTCTTCCACTAGTCTCCTTCATCTTACTCATTTTATCAGCCTCCCTATTTGAAGCATTAGATGTTTCCCAGGGACCAGAGTTGGTTCATCATTTGATCATCACTGTTTCTTCCTTGTCTAGATGAATGTGTCTTGTTGAATACCCTATAAGCACTTCCTTCCATTTAGTGTGCCCTTTGTTGTAGACTTTGTGGCCTTGCTTTGTGGAGAGTACCCCAGAGGGATTCCTTTGTTTGTCTTTTGCATTGAACTTCCCAAGCTGATCATTTCCGTTGTCGAGAACATGACATTTTCAGTCAAGAAGGTTCTCAAATGAGTTATCTTTCAGTCAAGAAGGCATTTTCTTCCATTTGGCATCTCATAGTGGGTTTTGATTCAGGAGGGACCCGATCAGACACCTATTCACCAAGTAGAAAGCAGTGTTTACTGCTTTTGCCCAGAATTTTGGCGATTCCATAGTCGATGAGCATTTTCCATGCCACATCTTCTAGTTCCGTTCTTTCTTTCAGCAATACCATTTTGCTGTGGAGTCCTTGGTGTAGAGAAATTGTGCGTGATCCCCCCCTTTTTTGCTTTCTCTTGAATCTTCTTGACAAGAACCATTAACACCTCGAGAGTCTCCTCCTTTGTTTTGTGAACCCGTATCCAGGTGACTCTTGAGTTTGGAAGACCTCGTACCAGGTCCTTCTGGGTTAATTTATTTGGAGATGAGAAGCTTACATACACCAATCTTTCATGCCCATTTTCCGACTTCACCCATCTCATACCACCAGCTTTTGGAGATTCATAGTCGACCGAATGGATGTTCTTGTTTCCTTTGTCCATTGAGACCACTCGGTCAGTTATTAGATTGGTACATGTACTTTAGGCCATTCACATAGTACATGTTCCCAACTGAGTGCCAAAAAAACTTTCCAACTTTACATTTACTGAGAATGTACCCTCTCCTTTCTTTTTGAGGATACATTCCCTTCCTGCAGGGCTTTCAGTGAGAAGAAATTCATGATGTTTTTTAGTCACGTACTTTGAACATCCATAATCCATAGTCTATCGTAGTCCGCTTCCTCTCACTGTTCCTTACACATGCAAATCAAAGGTTAGATTTAGGAACTCAAACTAGTTTGGGTCTCTTGTTATGATAGAAAGGATGAATAAAGGGTTTCCTAATCCATGCAGGCAACATCCGCTTCTTATGTATGGTACCCGGTCCTTTGTTAGTAGTCACTTTATCAGTAAACACTTTGTTTTTCTGAATAGACTGAACCCTGGCCTGACAATTTTCTTTAAAATGCCCATTGTTCCTACAGTGGGTACATAACCAGTTATCAGGGACAGTGACATACTTGCTGTGAGGGTTGTAAGGGGTTTTCTCCCTTTGGAACCCGATGCCCTGCATGTTTCCACTATTGTTAAGATACATGGCAGTGACAACATCTGAGGACCAGGTCCACTTCAAAGATTTCTCAAGATCAATTCTTACTTTCTCCAATTCAGCTTGAAGTTGCTGATTCTTCTCGAGTTCACTACATAGACTGGTTTTCACAATAGTTTATTCCTTTTCAAGCAAGATGTGTGTCTCATTAGCTACTTCCTTCCCTTTCTCAAGACTCACATTTCTATGTTCTCTATTGAGTCCCTCAATGGTTTCCTCTAGATCAGTGCATATCATTAAAAGGTCATCCCTCTCTAACTCAATAGTTGCAATTTTTCCTTCTAAGGTATGTTTCTCATTGCTAAGACCTTCTATTGTTTCTTTTAAATCAACAACTACTACCATCATATCGTCTCTCTCATTTTCCACGCTAGTTATTCTTTCATTCAAGGCTTCCTTTTCTTTTTCAAGATTAGCTATAGTCTTATTTAGGTCCACTACACAGACCACCATATCATCTCAAGATTGTTTGGCCTCTCCTAGTTCTATGGTCAAGATCTCCTTATTATTAACAAGGCTATAATAAGCATCAATAGGACATTTGCTAATGACCTTAGCTTCTTAGAAGAGTAGGATTTCAGATTTCTCTGAACATCCCTAAAGTTTACCTCATCGTCTTCATCTTCTTCATCATCATCAGACTAAGCCATCAACGCGAACAGTGAATCATACTTCGTTGCTTCAGTTTCCACTGCCATCATGGAACTATTTTCTGCATCTGGTTCCCTTTCGGATTCACTAGAGGAGTCTCCCCACACAGCAAGAGTCTGCTTAACAATATTGTCAGCAACACTTTTTCGATTGAATGGTTTGTCTGGAACCAGGTTCCTTTTTGCTGCTTTGTTAGGATTTTATTTCTATTGCTCCTGTTTTGCAAGTGGGAAGTCTTTAATGAAATGCCATAGCTTTCCACATCTGTGACAGAGATCGTTGTTCCTTGCTTTGCTTGAATTTTCCCACTTTGGTATACCACTATTTCTTCAAACCATCTTTTGAAATCTCTTAGTAAGATAGGCCATGTCACTATCTTCATCACTTGAGTCACTGCTTTCAGCTTTGAGTACTAGGTTTTTTTTCCTTCTTAGGCTCTCTTCTTTCACTGTCTTTCTTTCTTTTCATCTTGTATGTCTTCAGATTACCAATAAACTCATCCATAGTCAGAGTTTGTAGATCTTTAGCTTCATTAATGGCGTTTACCTTACTTTCCTAAGAACCAGGTAGAACACTGAGGATTTTCCTTACAAGCTTGTTTCTAGGAATGACATTTCCAAGTGAATGAAGCTTATTTATGATGGAGGTGAATCTCGTGTGCATATCTTGTATAGACTCATCATTCTTCATCCTAAAGAGCTCATATTCCGTGGTGAGCATGTCGATCTTGGAATGTTTGACCTTAGTGGTTCCTTCGTGTGAGGTTTTCAATGCTTCCCATATTTCTTTGGCAGTGTCACAAGCTGAGACTCTATTGTACTTATTAGGTCCTATGCCACACATCAAGATTTTCTTGGCACGATAGTTCTTTTCTACAGCTTTTCTATCAATGTCGCTGTACTCTTTTCTGCCTTTTGGCACCATTGGTCCTATTTCTTCAAGCTTCTTCATGGGGACATGTGGACCATCACAAATGATATCCCATAGTTCTAAATCTTCTACCATCATAAAATCATGCATACGGGTCTTCCACCAGCCATAGTACTGACCATTGAATATGGGAGGTTTGTAGGTTGATTGTCGTTCCTCAAAGTTGGGTGGAGTAGTGATAAGTAGAGATTTTAACGAGTTTTATGCTCCTTCTTGCTTATGCTTTAATTATAAATCATTACAAAATAGTCCCAAAAGGCTCATAAGTTGTGCTTGATTGCATGTTTGATTGACAAAGTGGCGAAATGTCAAAGATAAGCTCAAATGGAGTAAAACCTACTCAAGTATCAAAGACAAAGTAAACTGAGGGCAAACAAGCCTAATGCGGACCGCACAAAATGGAATGCGGTCGTACTAGGTGATTTAGAGAGAAGGCAAAACCAGGCCTCAAGCAATGCGGCTGCGGTACACATTTCGCGGTCCGCAGTGAAGGCTCCACGACCGCGCTACCTTTTTGTGTGATCCGCGGAAGGGAGATTCAGAGAGTTGGCAAAAATGGGCTTCAGGTAACGCGGTCGCGGTACACATTCCGCGGTCCGCGGTGAAGCTTCCGCGGCTGCACTATCTTTTTGTGCGGTCCACATAAGAGATGTTTAGAGAGATGGAAAATGCCAATGCGGTCCGCGGTCATGGTTGTGCGGACCGCGACAGCTGCCTCCGCGGTCGCGGTCTATTCTATACAGTCCGCGGAACCCAAGTTCAGAGAGCCCAGAACTAAAGTCCAAGAGCCTAGTGCGGCCACGGTCCATTTTATGCGGCCCGCACTGACCCCGCATGGATATTTTTGTCCAGTTTTTCCAGCCTAGTATAAATAGAACATTTTACCATTTTTTAGGTTATCAGATATATCAGAGTTGAGCTGTGCTTGTGGGAACCTCATTTGTAGCCATTTTTAGCATCTTAGCTTCTAATTAACGATAGATTCTCTGTATTTACATTAGCATTTAATTAATATGCCTTGTTCTTCATCTATTTCTTTATTTTCTTCTTCAAGCATGAGTAGCTAAACCTATTAGTTAGGGTTGTAGCTCAACCCTAGTGTGGGTAATTGATGGGTGTTGCCATCTATTGTTAGATTGACTATGGGTGTTTGTTATTTGGGTCAATTTTATGGTTTAATCTATGAATTGGTGGTTGCAAACACTGGTTTGTGCTAAGTTGACTTGGCTCTTCTTGAGAAAGAGAGCCTAAGTCTCCAAAATTGACCCAACAAGGAATTGGGATAGACTCAAGAGAATTGATAGTCCCAGTTAACGGGTTAAACCTCGAGAGAGTAATCACCCTACTTGAACCCTAGTTGCTTGATCTAATTTGCCTACCCATTTGGTCTCGAGAGAGTCAATTAGGAAAAATTACTCTCTCTACCGAGAGGTGTGAGAGTGGGTAAAATTGTGCAACGGTTATAGCATAAGCCCCAATTATGTGAATCGAACTTTAATAACTTCTACCTGTCAATTAGCCACCTAGGTAATGTCATGACCCTAGTGCCCTTCTTCTCATTAGATACAACTTAACAATTATCTCGTAGCATAATCTAGTTTCAATTAATAACTTGGTAATAGTAGTTTGTAATCTAAAAACCCAAAAATGTATGGAAGTGACATTTGAAACAAATACATATTTCTAGTCTAGATAGATACTCAACTCCATTCCTATCTCCCTGTGAAAATCGATCCTGACCTTCATATCGGGTAAAAGCTATTGCGACCATCTCTTCTACTTTTAGTAGTGTGGAGTTTGAAGCGATCACTTTTCGGCGCCGTTGCCGGGGAGCTAACGGTGTTGGCTATCAATTTAGTTAGTTTTGAGTTTTGTTCTTCTTTCCTTCTTTTTTACTTACTTGTTTGTGATATTACTCAGGTACCAACATGGCTTTAAACAACGCAAATGACCCTCTTAGAAACGTGATAGCGGGGGAGGAGGTAGAAGATCTTGAGCAAGATGAGGTGACTCTTGCACCTCAAGGACAACAGAGAGGCCGAAATGCCAACGCAAATGCTAATCCAAATGATAATATTCCATACCCTCCTCCTCCACCTCCAAGAGTGGCTCCCAGAGTATTACCGAACCAGGGCTACGCAAGTGCTATTGTTCTGCCCCGAATCCGGGTGGGAAACTTTCAGATAACCAATGTGATGTTGACCTTACTTGAGCAACGTGGGTACTTCACGGGAACTGCAAATCAAAATGCCTACAAACATCTCAAGGAGTTCATAGATAAATGCTGGGGGAGCAAACAGACGAATGTGTCCGAGGATGCATTGAGATTGAGACTTTTCCCGTTCTCACTTCGGGGAAAGGCATTGGATTAGCTCGAGAGACTCCCCAACCATTCCATCACAACTTGGGATGAGTTGGCAGATAAGTTTATTGCCAAATTCTTCTCTCCTAGTCATATGGTGGCACTTCGAGATGAAATATTAGCCTTCAAGCAAGAACCAACAGAACCTTTGCATGAGATTTTGGAGCGGTATAGAACGATGGTGAAGGATGCCCAAATAATGATATGACCGAGGCCATGATCCAACAAACCTTTTACCGAGGCATAAATACTACAAATCAATGCATTATTAACCAATTGGCTGGGAACAATTTTATGAAACTTTTTTATGAGGAGGCATGTGATGTACTTGATGAAATGGCGGACACATCTTCAGCATGGTAGAGTAGAGAAAACGTGCCTCAAGGTGACCCTACGGTTATCCATTTGCACAAGGAATTACACGATCACGGGCAAGAGATAACTGAGCTTACCACCACAATGAATCAATTAGCTAAGGCACAGTTGCAACAAGTTCAGAATCCTCGCCAAGTGAATGTCATGGAAGGTGTTAGTATGCTTGTAAACTAGAGAAGGCAAAGGAGGCAACAAAATTAAGGAAATTCTGAGCAATTTGTTGATGAATATGATGGGTGTCAAAATGATGGTTATGATGACCAAAGTGAAGAGGTACAATATGTCAACAACTATCAAGGCAATAAGAGCAACTCTTCAAACCAACAATGGCGACTCCAAGGAAATTGGGGCAATCAACAACAAAGTGATGGCAATTGGAACAACAACCAAAACAATAATTAGGGTAATCAGAACAACAACTAAGGCAACTGGAATGGAAATAACAACAACTAGGGCAACAACAACAATCAAAGTAGGTGGAACAACAATGTAAACCAAGGCAACAGGGGGCAAGGCTTTTAAAGGCCCCCAATGTACCAACAACCGAACAATCCACCCCTTTCTCTTCTCAGGGTCCTAGTTCTTCTGGTAATGATATGGGTAGAATTGAAATGATGTTCGAGCAGATAATGAAGAGGAATGCGGATTTCGATGCACAATTGGCTTCTCATAATACCTCTATCCGAAACTTGGAGGTGCAATTAGGCCAAATCTCTCAGTCATTGAATACTCGCCCGAAGGGTGCTCTACCAAGTGATACGGTAGTGAACCCGAAGGGTGGAAATAACTATCATGTGATGGCGGTTACAACATGAAGTGGGAGAGGCGATGATATGAATGCCTCAAAGAAAAAGCAAGTTGTGGATGAAGATGTTGAGTTACGGGATGTTGATGTACCTTTGATTGTTGAAGATGTGGTTGAAGAGAATGCGAACAATGATGTAAGGATTGATATTGGTGAGGCCGAGGTAGAAACCCATGATGCCGTGAACCCGTCTAGGGAACACGTGATTGACATGCCCGAGCTGGTGGTGCCAAAAGCCAAGGTTCCTCTGCCAAGGCCACCTCCACCTTATCCTCAAAGGCTCACAAAGCAGAAGATTGATAATCAGTTTAAAGAGTTCATTGACATGATGAAGAGCTTATCTATTAATGTGTTTCTGGTGGAGGCACTTGAACAAATGCCGGGCTATGCAAAATTCATGAAAGAAATGGTTACAAAGAAGCGTTCTATGGACTATGAAGCTATAAAGATGACTCACCAAGTTAGTGCTACAGTGCATTCAATGGCCCCGAAGCTTGAAGATCCCAGTGCTTTCACCATTACTTGCACCATTAGGAGTGCGGATTTTGCTAAAGCTCTTTGTGACTTGGGATCTAGTATCAATTTGATGCCCTACTCGGTTTTCAAAACTCTGGGTATTGGGAAACCTAGGCCAACTTTAATGAGACTTCAAATGGCGGATCGATCGATGAAGTGACCTTTGTGCATTATTGATGATGTGCTTGTCTGGGTGGACAAATTCATATTGCCGGCTGACTTTGTGATTTTATATTGTGAGGTGGACTATGAGGTTCCTATTATCTTGGGCAGACCTTTCCTTGCAACGGGGAAGGCATTGGTTGATGTTGAAGCGGGTGAACTCACTTTTCGAATGGGAGCCGAAAAGGTCGTTTTCCACATTTGCAAATCTATGAAGCAACCCAATAGCACTGAGGTGTACTCATTTATAGACCTTGTCACAACAGTGATTGTGGATGATACCAGTGCTATGATCAACGTGGAAGATCCGCTTGAAGCAATGCTCTTGAACATGGATGTCAATGATGATGCTAGTGGAGTGGAAAGTGTCAATGCCCTACATGGGATGGGATCTTATTCTTATGAGCCGATGAAGCTATCTTTGGATCTTGAAAACCAGAAAACTCCACCAACAAAGCCATCAATTAAGGAGCCACCGGTGTTGGAGTTGAAGCCACTTCCTCCACGCCTCAGGTATGAATTCTTGGGTTCAAATTCTACTTTACCAGTTATTCTTTCTTCTTGCCTTACTAACATGCAGGTTGAGGCCACTTTGGCGGTGCTTCAAAAGCGAAAAGGGCAATTGGATGGACTCTAGCTGACATTCGGGGAAAAAGCCTCACATTTTGCATGCACAAAATCATCTTGGAGGAGGATGCAAAGCCTTCCTTAGAGCATCAAAGAAGATTAAATGAGGCGATGCAAGAAGTGGTGAAGAAAGAGGTTATCAAGTGGTTGGACACCGGTGTGGTTTATCCTATTTCTGACAGTTCTTGAACTTCTCCGGTGCAATGTATGCCGAAGAAGGGTAGTATGACTGTGGTGGCCAATGACTACAATGAACTCATTCCTATTTGCACAGTCACTGGGTGGAGAGTATGTATGGACTACCGGAAGCTAAACAATGTGACCTGAAAAGATCATTTCCCATTGTCATTCCTTGACCAAATGCTAGATCGTCTTGCGAGGCGTGCTTTCTATTGCTTATTGGATGGTTACTCGGGGTACAATCAAATTTTAATTGCCCCGGAGGACCAAGAAAGGACAACTTTTACATGTCCCTATGACACATTCGCCTTCTCTCGAATGCCATTCGGATTGGGGATATCTTGGAATCACCTTCCAATGTTGCATTATGGCTATCTTCACCGACATGGTGGAGGATATCTTGGAGGTTTTCATGGATTATTTCAGTGTGGTTGGGGATTCTTTTGATGAATGTCTGAAAAATTTGGATAGAGTATTGGCCTGGTGTGAAGACACAAACCTCGTACTCAATTGGGAAAAATGCCATTTCATGGTTGAAGAGGGTATAGTTTTGGGTCACAAAATCTCGAAGCGAGGAATTGAGGTTGACAAAGCCAAGATAGAGGTGATTTCAAGGCTTCCTCCTCCTATTTCTGTCAAAGGGGTGAGGAGTTTTCTTGGGCATGCGGGTTTTTACCGGAGGTTCATAAAGGATTTTTCTAAAGTGGTACACCCTTTGTGCAAGTTGCTAGAGAAAGATGCAAAGTTCTTGTTCGACAAGAGTTGTATGCAAGCATTTGAGCTTCTCAAGCTCAAGTTGACTTCTACCCCCAGCATTACCGCACCAAATTGGAGTTTGCCTTTCGAGCTCATGTGTGATGCTAGTGACGTTGCGGTTGGGGTTATTTTGGGCCAAAGAATCAACAAGATGTTTCATCCAGTGTACTACGCAAGCAAGACTATGAATGAGGCTCAAAGGAACTATATAGTCACCGAAAAAGAGTTGTTGGCTATTGTGTTTGCTATGGAAAAGTTTCGACCTTACCTTATGGGGGCCAAAGTTATAGTGCACACCGACCATGCCACCCTTAGGTATTTGATGACCAAGAAAGACTCCAAGGCGAGATTGATGAGATGGGTGTTACTTCTTCAAGAGTTTGATCTAGAAATTATTGACCGGAAGGGTAGTGAGAATCAAGTGGCGGACCACTTGTCCCGTTTGGAGGAGGAGGGGAGGCCTTGTGACGGCCTTGAGATCAATGATTCATTTCCTGACGAACAACTCCTTGCGATTTCAATGAAGGATATGCCATGGTTTGCCGATATTGCCAATTACCTTGTGACCGGAATAATCCTGTGTGAGCTCTCTTCTAACCAAAGGAAGAAGCTCAAGCGGGATAGTTTGGATTTCTATTGGGATGAGCCATACTTGTTCAAGATTTGTACGGATGGTGTGATTCGTAGATGTGTCCCGGAGGAAGAACAATTGAGTATCTTAGAGGCTTGCCATTTTTCACCCTATGGTGGCCATCATGGCGGGGTGAGGACCGCCTCGAAAGTTCTTAGTTGTGGATTCTATTGGCCTACCTTGTTCAAAGATACGGGCGATTTGGTGAAGAGATGTGATGATTGCCAAAGAGCGGGCGAAATTTCAAAAAGGGATGAGATGCCTCTCAATACGATTCTTGAAGTGGATATCTTTGATGTTTGGGGCATCGATTTCATGGGTCCATTTGTTAGCTCTTGTGGGAATACTCACATTCTCGTTGCGGTTGATTATGTCTCAAAATGGGTTGAAGCCGTGGCTTTGCGTAATAATGAAGCCCGGAGTGTTGTTGTGTTTCTTAAAAAGAGCATCTTCACAAGGTTTGGCACTCCTCGTGCGATTATTAGTGATGAGGGGTCTCACTTTTGCAACAAGGCTTTTGACACGTTTCTTTCCAAGTACGGTGTCAATCATAAGGTTTCTACCCCCTATCATCCTCAAGCTAGTGGTCAAGTGGAAGTCTCCAACAGAGAAATTAAGAGCATCTTGTCAAAAACTGTCAATGCTAATAGGACCGATTGGTCGAAAAGGTTGGATGACACTCTATGGGCTTATCGGACGACTTACAAAACTCCGATTGGTATGTCTCCGTATCGGTTGGTGTTTGGAAAAGCTTGTCATCTTCCAGTTAAGTTAGAGCACAAGGCCATGTAGGCTTTGAGGAAGTTGAATTTGGAATGGGATGTTGCGGCAAATCTTCGTGTTGAACAACTCAATAAGCTCGATGAGTTTAGATTCCATGCCTACTCAAGTTCATCCTTGTATAAGGACAAAATGAAGTACCTTTACGACAAATATGCTCGGGGTAAGGAGTTCAAGGTTTGAGATATGGTTCTTTTGTTCAATTCCCGGTTACGTCTGTTTTCGGGTAAGCTAAAGTCAAAGTGGAGTGGGCCATTTGAAGTTGTGTTCGTGACCCCATTTGGTGCTCTTGATCTAAGGAACAAAAATGGTGAAGTTTTTAGAGTTAATGGGCACTGGGTAAAGCACTATCTTGGAAAAATTGATGACAGCCACATGGTGGCGCTTCTTCATCTAAAGTGATGGGATGGTAATATGCGTCGTGCTGCGACGTTAAATCAGGCTCTTCTTGGGAGGCAACCCATGTCTTTTTCTTCTTGTTTTCTCTGATTTTCTTTGTAGTTTAAGATTGATTTTCGAGCTAATTGTTTGTGAGATGTTGCAGGGATTGTGTTGATGCAGTGCAAAATATTTTGGAAAAATTAAACAGTCTCTGAAGTTTGCCACCGGGGCCGTATTCCATTTAGTGCAGTCCGCAGTGGACCTCCGCGGCCGCGGTCTGTTTTGTGTGGACCGCGGAGGTTGCCTTCTCAACAAACCCAGCGCGGTCCGCGGTCCGTTTTATACCTCCCGCGCTGGTAGGTAAGACTGGGTCCCACATCTTTTTCTATAAATAGAGCTCAAGGGTCACCATTTACACTTTTCGAAATTTTAACACTCAGAGACCTAAATGCTACTGTTCATATGCTCTTGTGACCGTAATTCTTGCTTAGACTGACTAATTGCATTTCATCTTCACATCTGGTAATATTTCACTCATTGCTTGTTCGTTTAATTGATTAATTTTGTTTATATTTTTTTACTATTAGCCTGTAACTTCTTTTTCGTCCTGTTTTCTCTATTTTTGTTAGATTAGGTTGGTTTAAGTGTTAGTTCTGGGGTGCTTAATGTGCATAATGACTGGATAAATTGAGTAGGGACAAAGTAGGTGAAAACTTGAACAAAAATGCAAAAATTGGAAACCCTAACTCAGTGCCTGAACTAAGCACCCTTCACGGACCGCGATAGCTTTTGTGCGGTCCATAGTACCATTTTGTGCGGATCGTGGTACTCATGTGTGTGAAATTTGACTTGTGCCCAGCGCGGCCGCATTGCATTTAGTGCGGTCCGCGCTGGCCCACCGCGGCCGCGATACCACTTTGTGCGGACCGCGGTGGAGAGATTCAGAGGAGTGATTTTTTAGACACTACCCCAATACGGACCGCAATGGCTTTTGTGCGGTCCGCGGTGCACCCAATGCGGCCACACTCCTTTTTGCACGGGCTGTGGTACACTGTTTCTGCAATATGTTCTGCAACTTTTGATCTTCTGTTTTGCAATTCATTTTCCACAAATCTTTCACTGTCTTTGTTGATACTAACAAAGCTAGATGTTTATGCTTGTAGGCAATGGTTTAACACAGAGGCAAAGGCTCGAAACAACCCGGCCGAGGTAATTCCTCCCGAGGAGGGAAGCAAAGGATGGTAAAACTCACTCCCCAGGCTAGAAAAAACATAAAGGACATGAGGAAAGCAATCAAAGCGGCCGACAGAGCCATTGACTACTCGGGGAGTGAGTACGAGCCCTCCCGGGAGATCTCTTCAAATTCAATCCCAATATACATCCCGTATCCGGATAATGCCATATATAAAGACACTCCTCACTCTTCCCCCGATGCTCGAGCTTCAATCAACATTTCTTCTGGGTCGTCTGAGGGCTCAATGGCAGGTAGTGGGGATGAATACTCTACCTCTCCCACAACGTCAATATCTGGAGAGAGTGCTAGAGGTGATGAGGGAGATGGGGAGTTACCTGGGGGTGGTGTGCCTCAAGTTGGGGGTGTTGACCAGACTAGAAATCCTGCTATTTGGGAAGGTATATTTGTCAGCCAGGTGGCGTTCCACAAGTTTAGGGAATGGTGGCCGACACAAAAGTTGATTCTTGAGAGGAGCTTCATTGACAGAGACCTTCTAACCCTACACCCCAATGTACATAGACAGTTTCAAGCTCTAATGGATTGGGAGCACTTCAAAGATAATTGTGTGAAGGAGAATGAGCACATGGTCAAGGAATTTTATAGCAATGTGGCCCACATCTTGAAGGGCACTAAAGTGACCAAAGTACGAAACAAAAATATGGTATTTACCGGGAAGGCACTAAATGAATACTTGGGGTTCAACGAAGAAGATGAGTCCCTTTACAATGAAAAGTTAGTAATGGGCGAGGAGGTTCGTCTGTGGTTAGCCTCATACCTAGCAGTCCGGGGTACGGTTCTAGAGTGGTTGCAAGCAGGGGTCAAAATACTTCGGAGGACTTTTAACTTTGAGGCTAGGGGATGGTTGACTTTTGTGTGCAGTCGGCTTGACCCCACTACCCATGATCAGACTATTCCGCTTGCTCGGGCTGTTCTTGTAGCATCTATTATGGCGGGATATCCTATCAACGTGGGCAATGTGATGTCCCGCGTCATTTCTACAGTGGGGGTTGAGCATGACCAGAACTACCCTTTTCCCAGCACCCTCACTATGTATTTCAGGGACCTGGAGGTGGAGAAGAGACCTTTTGACATCAAGGTCAAACATGTGGCTCCGTTTTCATGGTACAGTCTGAAGGGGTCAGACAACCCCAAGGACAAGAATTACAAGTCGCCTGCCTCTGCCCCAACTGGCCAGTCTGAAGAGCCAATTGCGGTAGAGCCCTCCACTAAGCCTATCTCCACTGAGCCTGCCTCCATAGTTGCTGACATTCCTCTCGGACGTTCCACTACTGTTGGTCCCTCTACTTTCGCTGGCCCAGGGATTCCATCTTCCCGGGCCCATCCTATCACTGCCCACCAGCTAAGCCAGACACTTCATAGCTTGAACAATTGGATGTCAGCAAGTTGTCTATCTTGACTTCTACCATTGCGGCTCAATCGTCACCGCAGCCAGCACAGCTTCCACAGGCCATTGAGGATACATTGAAGAAGATCCTAGAGAACCAGGAAAAGATCATCAGTACTCAGGGTGCCTTGGCTAAGGCAGCAGATTCATATGGAAAGGCCCTAAAGGAGCTTGCCAGGGAGCACAAGAAGCTGCGCAAAACACGGGCTTCCAAGGAGTCTGTGAAGGAGCTTAGAGCGGATGTGGACAAACTGAAGGCAGACCAGCTGCCTTTAGACTTGCTATTTGAGGATCCCGCTCCAGCAGCAGAGCCACAGCAGGAGCAGACATAGAGTCTTCCAAAGAAGAAGAGGAATCTCCCTAGTGTAGATAAGGCGATCATCCAGTTGGCGGACCCACCGGAGGTTCCCTCCAGTCAACCACAAGATGTTCCTGATATTCAGACCGTCCAGGTCCAGGCCCCAGTCCCAGCAGCTGAGCAGCAGGAGACCGGGAACCAGTCTGAGGTTCCCGCGCATACAGAGGACCCAGGGACCACTGATGATCCCATGCAGATGGACATAACTTAGGGAGTTCCCATATCCTTTCCTTATACTTTTTGGTGCCTATTTGTTTAGTTGGCATTGGGGACAATGCCAACTTTTATTTGAGGGGGTGCGCCCTACATTTTTGGATGATTGTATATATTGTTACATTTTATGTCTTTTTGATTTTCATCTTTGGTCTGTATATAATTTTACGTTTAGTTACTTTTATCGCATTTTTTATCTTTCATTTGGTCTGTATATAAAGTTACATTATTGTATATATTCATCCCCATTGTATATTCAAATCCCTTATTGTACACATTCATTCTATTTTCTATTTTCGTAAAAAAATTTCTTGTTTTTATTTCCTTAGATAGGCTCGTAGCTTTTTGTTTTGTTTTTGGCGCTTTCAATAAGCCTTTAGTTTTCTTAATGCCACGGTTCTTTCCAAATGTGGAGCATTGTGTGAACCGAGTGGCTATTCCCGATGATGGATGGTGTGACAACCTTCTTAAGGGTTTGAGTCCGTTTTTGTTTCTATTTTTGGTAGCTTGTAGTTAAGATTTCCTTAAGCAAAGCTTCACTTGGGCCTAACACAGTTGCCTTTGATCCCATGGTCAAAGACAAGTCGTTGTGTTTAGGATGGTGAAAGTCGTGACCTTGAGACTCTTGTGTTGACCAAACAATCATCATGTGGTCTTTCGGGACCATTATGTGCTCAAATCGTGTCTAAGGTTGTTGTGGGTCCCCGACTCTATGTCTTTAACAATCCTTGAGCTTGTGTGGTGAGAAATTGAATTGTGAGTCCAAGTTCCGAGCCAATGGTCTAGAACTTGCCCTGAATGTCTGTTGAGGCGAAATCTTAAGTGAAATTTGGCTTGAGAAGTGATTATAGGCTCTCCTTGATCCAAATGATAGTTGAACAATTCCATAGCCCACCAATGATATACTCCCTAGTTAACTCTTTTGAGCCTTAAACCTTTTTCTTTCAAGAACCAATACTATCAGCCTATATCCATTCTAAAATATACCCTCTTTCGGCACCCGATTTTCCCTTGAGCAATGGCAAAACTCTAAGTTTGGGGGGAGAGACGAGAGAAGGAACAAGTGGTAAAAGGTACTAAAGTGAAGAAAAGGAAGGCAATGAAAAAGAAAAGAAAAGAAAAGAAAAGAAAAGAAAAGAAAAAGACAAAAAGAAAGCCCAATGTGAAAAAGAATAAAAAGGGATTCAAGAAAAAAATAAAAGAGAAAAAGGTGTGGAAAAAGTTGAAAAAGGAGAAACACTTTGAAGTGCAATAAAAAGAGTGACATTACGTCTCTCTAACCCCTTAAAAAGAAGTGAGATACTCAAAGAGTCAAGAGAATTGTGTCAAATGAATCAAAAGAAGTGCTTAAGGAAAGATGGAACCCATTTAGACCAAACTTTTCCTACCCTGAACCAAAAGCCTTCACATTGACTCCTCCAAAGCCCTATATGATCTTGAGTTGAAGGACGCTTACATTAGTGGATACTTACATGAGGGGCAAGCATATGGTACTTAGAGCCGGACTTGTGACTTTTCCTTGAGAGAGATTAGTGAATTTCCATTAACCTTGGTTTGTGTGCTAATACTCTAAAAGGTGAGGTTTGCTTAGGGAGAGTTGAGGATGTGTGAGTTTGGGTTCCACAATGGCCAAAGTGAATGGAGAGAGTTCTTTGATGTAATGAGTCAACTCTTGATGCTCTTGTGTCACACTTGATCCATAGTTTTTCAAAGTTTAAATGTTGTTAATGATTCATTCGTATTGAGGGCAATTGTTAGTCCCAATTGATGCTTGTTGAGGTTACTTTAGGATAGTTGGAAATACTTGGATTTTTCCTTAAGGGGTGGGTCTTATTTTGTTTGCTTGAGGACAAACAAAGGCTTAAGTTTGGGGGAGTTCATAAATAGAAATTTTAACGAGTTTTATGCTCCTTCTTGCTTATGCTTTGATTATAAATCGTTACAAAATAGTCCCAAAAGGCTCATAAGTTGTGCTTGATTGCAGGTTTGATCGACAAAGTGACGAAATGTCAAAGATCGGCTCAAACGAAGTGAAACCTACTCAAGTATCAAAGACAAAGTAAATTGAGGGTAAACAAGCCTAGTACAGACCACACAAAATGGAATGCGGCTGCACTAGGTGATTCAGAGAGAAGGCAAAACCAGACCTTAGCAACGCGGCCGCGGTAGACATTTCGCGGTCTGCAGTGAAGGCTCCGCAGCTGCGCTACCTTTTTGTGCAGTCTGCGGAAGGGAGATTCAGAGAGTTGGCAAAAATGGACTTCAGGTAATGCAACCGCGGTACACATTCCGCGGTCCGTGGTGAAGCTTCCGCGACCGCACTATCTTTTTGTGCGGTCCGCGGAAGAGATGTTCAGAGAGATGGAAAATACCAATGCGGTCCGCGGTCATGGTTGTGCGGACCGCGACAGCTGCCTCCACGACCGCGGTCCGCGGAACCCAAGTTCAGAGAGCCCAGAACTGAAGTCCAAGAGCCTAGTGCAGCCGCGGTCCATTTTATGCGGCCTGCACTGACCACGCAGGGGTATTTTTGTCCAGTTTTTCCAGCCTAGTATAAATAGAATATTTTACCATTTTTTAGGTTATCAGATATATCAGAGCTGAGCTACGCTTGTGGGAACCTCATTTGTAGCCATTTTTGGCATCTTAGCTTCAAATTAACGATAGATTCTCTGTATTTACATTAGCATTTAATTAATATGCCTTGTTCTTCATCTATTTCTTTATTTTTTTCTTCAAGCATGAGTAGCTAAACCCATTAGCTAGGGTTGTGGCTCAACCCTAGTGTGAGTAATTGATGGGTGTTGCCATCTATTGTTAGATTGACTATGAGTGTTTGTTATTTGGGTCAATTTTATGGTTTAATCTATGAATTGGTGGTTTCAAACAGTGGGTTGTGCTAAGTTGACTTGGCTCTTCTTGAGAAAGAGAGCCTAAGTCTCCAAAATTGACCCAACAAAGAATTGGGATAGACTCAAGAGAATTGATAGTCCCAGTTAACGGGTTAAACCTCGAGAGAGTAATCACCCTACTTGAACCCTAGTTGCTTGATCTAATTTGCCTACCCATTTGGTCTCGAGAGAGTCAATTGGGAACAATCACTCTCTCTACCGAGAGGTGTGAGAGTGGGTAAAATTGTGCAATGGTAACTGAGCCCCAATTATGTCAATCGAACTTTAATAACTTCTACCCGTCAATTAGCCACCTAGGTAATGTCACAACCCTAGTGCCCTTCTTCCCATTAGATACAACTTAACAATTATCTCGTAGCATAATCTAGTTTCAATTAGTAGCTTGGTAATAGTAGTTTGTAATCTAAAAACCCAAAAAATGTATGGAAGCGACATTTGGAACCATTATAAAATCATGCATACGAGTCTTCCACCAGCCGTAATACTAACAATTGAATCTAGGGGGTCTATAGGTTGATTGTCCTTCCTCAAAGTTAGGTGGAGCAGCCATTGAGATCCTTTCTAGGTGTTAACCTTTTAGAAAGAACCTGCTCTGATACCAATTGTTAGTTTGTATGAGTCCACCAAACAGTAGAGTACCTGGTCCTCTATAAGGTTAAGCTGAGAATGCTAATAAAACTAAAAGTAAAGAAGACAAGGGATTTTTACGTGGAAAAATCCCACACAAGGGGATCAAAAAACCACGACCTATACTTGTAGGCTTTTAACTTCACTAACTTGTAATCTCCCTATTACAATCCACTTTGCAATAATCCTATTACAAAGACTTTAACTAACTTGTGATGCTCTCACCACAAGCTACTTTATAACTATCCTAGTTATAAAGGCTTTAAACTTATGACTATTCCTAGTCACAACATAAACTCAGAAGTTTACGGATTTTTGGTTTTTTTCTAAGACAAAGCTTCTAAGAAAGCAAACTAAGAAATACAATGAAGAGAAAATAACAAGATTACAACTCAACTACGGATGTACATAAACTCGTTAAGAAACTAATCCTTAGTGGAGTTGTCTTCTTGTTCTTGACACACCAATGACTTCAATACCGAATGAACACTGTTATGTTTGAGAGAATATCACTGAATGCACAAAAATATTGTGCCTTGCACTAGGTTGTTATATCACAAAAGACATCATAATAGATAATGATGTCACTTCTTGGTACACGCTTCTTCCCAATAAGAAGTGACTGTTGTACTGTCTGCACATCCACTTCTGTCCAGTTGCGTTCCAGCTGGATAGTCGACTTGTACTTCTGTAAGAGGACACTATCGGACCAGGTCCTAGTTGTGTTCCTGTTCTATAACAGTTGCGAGATAGTCACTTTCTGCTGCTACGTTCCAGCTGTACAGTTGACTTGTACTTCTGTCAAAGATCCCTAAGGGACCAGGTCCCTATTGTATTCCTCTTTATTATAATTGCAGACAGTCACTAACTTGTACTTGTGTCGGAGAACCCTAAGGGACCAGGTCACCAGGTCCCTATTGTGTTCCTCCCTGTGGTCGTTTATTCATTTGTCGATTTTCAGACTTGGACCAGGTCAGTTGAGATGTATAACATGTGGGCTAAGTTCTCTATCTGGTTCTTTACAACAAGTTTGTTAGATCATCAAAACATAAGAAGCATGAGGCAAATACATTGAAAACTCATCAGTACTTTTCAAAATACGTAGTTTATGACAGCTTAGCGAAACGGGCTCTAAATTAGTTAACTATGGTAAGTTGAATAAGTTTAGTGTAAACAATTATTTACCTTGGATCTAACTCCCCTCCATTTCCTAGCTAATCTCTCCATTTCTCCAAGTTTCTACTTGGATTGGAGACACTTGGCATCGTTAAAAATCAATGGATAGAATTTAATTAAATAAAATAAAGTCCTAACAATAGTTAAATTATTTGATTTCTTCTTTTATTCATTTCTAAATAATATCGTTTCCAAGCCACAATTGTAACGACCCGATCGGTCATTTTGAGCTTTAGCGCGTTCTTCGGCGGTTTGAGTCCATGAACAACTTCTTTTTAGGTATTATGACTTGTACGCATCGTCGAAATTGAATTTTGGGAAGTTCAGAGTTGATTTGGAAAGAGAATTCTCATTTCGGAAGCTTTAAGTTGAAAGAATGGACTAAGATTGGATTTTTGAGTAAACAACCTCGGAAATGGGATTCGAAGGTTCCAGCAGGTTCGTATGATGATTTCGGACTCGGGCGTATGTCCGCACTGGTTATGAAGACTTGGGAACATTTTGGCGCCTATTGTAGAAGTTAGCATTTTGGAAGAATCTCATAAGTTTGGGTTAAAATATGCCCATTTGATTCCTTAAGATTTTCTTAAAAGGCTAAATTTGACTTTGGTCAATATTTTTAGCAAACGGACCCATATTCATATTTCGACAGTCCCAGAGGGTCCGTGGGAAAATATGGGACCTGAGCATATGCCCGGAATCGAATTCCGAGGTCCCTAGCCCGAGTAATGAATTTTTATTAGAAATTGTTAAACTGAAATTCTAAGGATTTAATGAAAAGGAATAATGCTTGATCGTGTTGGTATCGGGCTCGTATGTTGGTTCTGGAGCCCGGTACAGGTCCAATATAGTATTTTAGTCTTGTCTGTGAAATTTTGTGAGAAACGGGACTGAGTTGACGTGATTCGAATGTCCGGTTGTAAGGATAGGAATTTGAATGTTCTTAAGGATTTCATGCATTTTGGTGTTAAATCCGTGGTTTTAGGTGTTATTTCGGCGATTTGATCGCTCAAGCAAGTTTGTACAATGTTGTTGGACTTGTGTGAGTGTTCGGAGTGGAGCTTTGAGGGCTCGGGTGAGTTTCGGGCATGGGTTGGGAGTAGAAAAGCACACCAGTTTTCTGGTGTTTTTGCTGCTGCTGCAGATCTCGCAATTGCGAGATATTGATCGCAATTGCGAACACGCAATTGCGAGGTTAACATCGCATTTGCGATGAGGCCGGCTGGGGGCAGTGGTCGCATTTGCGACATTTGCGACCCCTCTATCGCAATCGCGATCAAGGCAGAGGGAGGCCCAGTTCGCATTTGCGAACATATTGTTGCAATTACGACTTCGCATTTGCGAACCTGGTGTCGCAAATGCGACATCAGAGGCCTGTGCACAACTTTTCAAAACGGGACTTAGGCCATTTATTTCATTTCACTTCTACACTTGGGCGATTTGGGAGCTTTCAAAGAGAGGTTTAATACTTGGGTTTTGGGTAGATTAACACACTAAAATTAGTAAAAATCATGGGATTTGAGTGAAAACCTAGGGTTTTGATAAAATTTAGATTTAACCCCGAAATTTGTTATGAAATGAATTAGAAATCATATGTTCTTGATCCTTAGGTTATGAGTAACAACTTTCTTCAAAAATTTCCAAAATCCGGGCACGTGGGCCCGGGGATGAATTTTAGGAACCTTGCATTTAGGGTTGAGAAATTGGTTTGATAATTAGAATATGAACTTTTGAGCATATATTGACTAGTTCTTACCCTATTTGAATAGTTTTGGATCGTTCGGCTCCAAATTGGAGGTTTGAGCGCATTCTTGAATCGGAATATAGGCTTCGGAGTGAGGTGAGTCTCCTTTCTAACCTTGTAAGAGGAAATTGTCCCCATAGGTGAGTTAATTGGTTATGTGCTCCTATTTGTGGGGGCTACGTATGCACGAGGTGACGAGAGTCCGTGCGTAGCTACTATTATGCTGTTGTCCGGGTAGTCTAGGACCCAAAAGTATGATGTACTTGGAATATTTGTAACCTTGTTGACAGTTTGAATTTCTTAAATCATATAGGATTAGTATATGAATTTCTAAAAATATTTAAACTTCATTTTCAAAAGTCTTTAAAAGAGAATTGGCGTTTCTTTGGATAATTGTTCCATGTTGACTTCTTGATTGACTGTCTGTGTGTGTTTAATTTCGGAACAGGCCGAACGCCTCGGTAGATTAAATAGATGCACCTATGGTTCGCGCCATTCGACCCTCTAGTAGTGCACAGTTTAAATATTGTTGGATCGGACCGTACGACCTCGGCATGATTTGCACATGCTTGTATTGTTTGCTTTGAGATTTATCGATATTGATATATGCTCTCCCCGGCTTGAGATAATTGAAAATTTATAAATTATGAATCCAGAGACTTTTAATATAAAGAGGAACTTTTACCTATTCGTGACTTATTTGAAATTACTGTCGTTCTTAATAAATCCATGATTTATTGCATTAATAATACATTACTATTGGACCACTAGTAAGTGTCGAAGTCGACCTCTCGTCTCTACTTCTTCGAGATTAGACGGGATACTCATTGGATACACGTTGTTTTCGTACTCATACTACACTTGCTGTGCATTTTTGTTGCACAGGTTCATATGTGGCTAGTGGCGTAGCGACATGGTTGATACAGAGACTTAGGCGAGCTGCATTTATCGAGACGACCCGCAGCTAGCAGAGTCCCCTTCAGAGTATTTTACTGTATTTTTTATTTCTGTCCACTTTGTATTCCGGACAGTTACTGTATATTATTTCCTTTCCTATTAAATGCTCATGTACTTGTGACACTGAGTTCTGGGATGATTATGGGGTATCTTGTATTAACTTCTTAACATTCATAGTTAACTTGAAGCGATTATCTTTTACTGGTAAAATTGAAGAAAAAATCATAGTTTTTTCAAAATTTTTAAAATGAGAATTTAATTAAGTATTTTGGTTGGCTTGCCTGACAACTGTGTCCGTCGCCATCACGACCCTTAGTGAATTTTGGATCGTGACAACAATTATAGCTAACATTATCTAAGATTCCTTCTCTCTTCTTGTAGTAATTTTCTTTTCGTGAGTTAATTTTTTTTTCAATTCTACAAACTCTTCCATTTTTATTAAACTGACCTCACTTGCAAGTAGTCAATTGGGTCTTCGTTGAATTTCTTTGTTACATTTATGTTCGGCGTCAAATTTGATACTTTTCAAGTTGTCAATGGAGAATTAGGCAAAGAGCTTTTGGAGTTTTCTTTTGTTTGATAGAGAGAACAAGTTAATTTTTCGAACCTTTGGTGGAAGAGAGAAACGGGTTTAGAACCTGTCAACATATACAATAGAAACTCCTAGAAGAAAGAGAGTGATTTACTGAAGAGGTCTTAAACTTGCCATAAATTTACTGAAAACTTAAGGGGCAACTACAGTAATAAATTGCAGAACTAGGAGCAAATAGAAAGAAGTGGCACAACAGCTGGACTCAACGAAATACCCTTTGAGGGGTAAGTTTGCTTATGGTATGGGTAAATTTAGCCGGATAATATAACGAGATTAAATATAAACAATATTCGAAAGTAAAAAAATATATTTGGCCATTAAAATATATTTACTTTTATTTCTTTATAGTTTAACCAAAGTGAACGTAATTGGCAAATCCAATTGCTTAAGATGTACGTACCCAAAAACAATCAAGAGCATGTTTGGAAAACCACCTAGGAATTGAATTTGGGTGTAATTGGATGTAATTACATTTTTTGACATGTTTGTATGATCATGTAAGTACTTGGCCAGCATGAAATTGGGGGTAATTGGAGATGTATAATTACACTCTCCAATTCTCAAAGGGGTGTAAGAATTGGTGGTAATTGCACTGTGTAATTACAAAGTTACTTTTTAATTTCTTTCCTTTTTATTTTTATTTATTTTATTTATAACTTTTTTATTTCCATTATTTTAATTTATTTTTAATTTTAAAATATATTTTCTTTGTACATTTTTTTAATTTATCTACCTTTACTTCTTGTGATTCCATGTAATTGCTCGTATATTTTATTTCTAATTTATTTTATTTTCTTCATTTAGCGTAACTGCGTTATTATTCTAGTTTTTCAAATTACACCTCTTAATATTAGACATAATGAGCCATTAACAAACTTGGCATATAATGAGTGATGTCATTATAGTAGAATTTCATTATTGAATGAGATTATAAATTTATTATGTTTTCTAATCTTAAGTTGTATTAGAACTTATTTTTATTATGTTGGAATTTGACGTATGTCAAATTATTTTTTATTTTTTGGATTTTAAAATTGTGCTATATTTATAGTTCCAATTTAATTGTTTTAGTAGTATTGACTTGTTATTTCACATTGCATGTAGTTTAGTTAAAATAGATAGATTAGTTTTGTCTAACATTTACATAATGTTATGACATTATATTTATAAATATTAATTTATTTTATCAAACATACATTCCATGATGTTCTTACAAAATGTATGTTTTTAGTTTTTATAATTAATTAAACTAAATATTATTAATTTGAAAATATATAAAAATTATTTTTACAATATTAGTTATAAATATATGATTATTAATTAGTGTATATTCAAGAAAAAATATGCATCTTAAATACCAAATCTAATATCATTTATACTTTAAAAAAATATTTATAGGCATATATTTATTATTTTTAACTTTTAAATTTTGATAGGTGTTGATACCCAATTTTTTCTCACATATTTAAGCACATATATATACTTTCAAAATAGTACATATGCAGTTTTAAGCATGCATAAGTATTTTTTATAATTTTTCTACAGTTTTAAAAGCTCCAAATTAATTTATTTCTCCTCTTTTTATTATATAAATATCCAATAATTATCTTTCAAATTACTTTTGTGATGATTTAGCCATCAAAATTTATTATTTATGCCAACATAGTATTTAAATGTTTTTTTTGCATTTTTCGTAATTATATTATATTTTTAAGCTAAATTGCACATCTTTGCAATAATAGCCCTTACTAATATATAATTATATTATTTATGCATAAAATGGTCTTTTATATTTTTAAAGTATTAAATAACTATTTTAAATCATTTTAGTATACAAAGATATTTTTGCTACTCATGTATTATTTTTTATAAATTATTTAGTTACTAAAAATGGCTATTTAAAATTTAGCCTTATTGTATTTCAATTTTGGCTTTAATTTTGACCCAATACCCAGCCCAAATTTTTAACCTAAACCCACCCCAGGCCCAATACCCATCCGCCTGACCTAATACCCGGCCAAATCCTGGCCGTTGATCATTTTGATCAATGGTCCAGATTAACCATTTCCTAAATTAAACTAAACGACCTCCCCCAAACCCTCTCATTTCTCACCAACCGCCACCCTGAAATCCCTTTTCTCTAGTAAAGCTCTCAAGTCCTAACCCTAATTTGCCCACATTGCCGGTCATCTGCTGTTTTTCATGGTGTTTCCCCACCACCATCAGGCCTCTAATGGTTTCTCCTCTACTGGTATCACCATCTCCAGGGTCCTCAAGGGACCAGGGTTAGCTCGCTTGTATCTATGGCCCTTTCTTGCCTATTTCAGGTTGTTCCGGTGTGATTCCGAGTAAGATCTTCCTATGTTGCCTTAGATCTATGGGTTTCTGAGCTTGCTTCTTCACATCTATGTTGTTTTTCTCGAAACCCTAATTTCTTCTAAACTTCCTAGATCTGTATAGATCTAAGATGTTTGGACCTATTTCATATGATTTTTTACAATAACCATTTGATTCTTTACAAGAATCGTCTGATTTTCCAATGATTTTTCATTTATATCTAAACTAGGGTTTCCGAAAATTTCTTTTTCTAAAACATTTGATGATTTAGGTATTTAATCTTTTGTTTCTATAAGTTTTAACTGATTTCATTAGGTTTGCTCTAACTTCAACTCGTTTATACTAAAAGCCCTGATTTTTTCGACTCTTTTGTTTAGTTTCTAAGTTACTTGTGTACTGTCTTTGTTTTTGTCTTGGTTCTTGTGATTTCTCTTTAGCCATTTAGATGTCTCGTGATTTTCTTGTGATTTCTCTTTTTTTAGATGCTCTACCTTTGTTTAGTTTCTAATATGCCTATACTAATTCTTGGTTCAACTTTTCTACTGATTCTATATGCCTATGTTCATTTTGACTATTCTTTTCTTGCTTTATTTAAGTTGTCTGTGATATTTACTGACTCTTTACGTGATTTTCTCTTTAGTTAAACCCTTTATTATTTTGAAACTCTTATTTTCGGTTTGAATTGAGCCCTTTTCCCTAACAAAGTCCTTGATTCTTACTACTCTACTCGGTTTGATTGAACTTCTTGCCTTAATTGGTTTCCTCTTGCCTTATTTGTTATTTACTGATTCTTGCTAACTATTTCCTTAAGTGGACCCCTGTTCATTCAGTCCTAATTACCTTACTTGATTTCCTTCCTTAAAATATTTGTCCCACTTTTACCGTTGATTGGTTATCCTTTGATTAAAGAGGAGACTTACTGATTTACATGTGTGATTGATTCCATGAATTTTCCTGATTGCTACTTAATTGATCACTTACCTTATTTTGTTTAAATCTAGATTACTATATAAACTCCTTCCTAATCTCACTTCTTACACGAACAATAGTTCAAAATCACTTTACACTCTAAAAGGCTCTCTCTCTGCTATCTCTGCTCTCTTTGCTACTTGTGATCCCTGTTATTATAGCCAGCTGCAAGCCAAGGCTGGGAATTGCACAATACCTTGCTCATATCTTGTGTTTTCTTTCTTTAAACTAGGTGTGCTTCTGATTAATTTTAAGAATCAAAACCTATGTGTTTACTTACTGCTTTAGCTCATGTGCCCTGAGCCCATTCTTGCTTTTTTCTTGTTTACTGCCTACCCAGCATGCCTAATACTGCCTATTCACATTTGTAATTAGCATGTTTCCACTTTACTTGCATGTTTTTATGTCTACATATGAAACTAAGCGTGTTTGACTGACTTCTGTCTATATAGCATGCCTAGACTCTGCCTTTGTGTAATTAGCATTCCTTCACCTGTTAATACTTGACTAGCACCTAAGTCTTTGCTTGTTCTGCCTCTCTCCTACTAAGTTAATTACTCTCCCTAGAATGGCTTCAACATGTTTCTGTTGTGATTTTTGCTGCATGACCTGCATTCTACCTACTAGTTCTATAGAACCCCCTCAAAACTATATGTATCATGTTGTCTGTGTGCTCCATTATGGTGTACTCTCTATGTTTCTAATCCCTCTTCCCTTGTGTAAAAGCTGCTTGCCAAAGTTACTTCCTAAACTTTATTTGTTCTCTGTCTTGTGTTCTGATTGCAAAATTATTTTTTTATACTCTCCCTCAAACTGTTTTATCACGAATGGTTTTCAGAAGTTATTTTTAGTCCTAAGACCTTTCTATTAAACCCTTTCAACCTATCATGTGCTTCCACTTCTCTTAGAATACTATGTCCGCCCCTCTGATATGTGTACTGCCTTGAGACCCTTAGGATCTCTCTAAAATCTGGCATGTTAGGGCTGACATTTCCACACTGCACCTAAATCAGTTATTATTTGAGAAAGGTCTAGGTGTGAGCACTGCCCGGGATCCTTGAGGTCCTTAGGGAACTCTGACACACCTAGACATAGAATTGGCTATGAACTTGGGGCATTTGAGACTACTGGAGGCTTGGAAATCATTTGGGCCTACTTCAGGTTCCCTATAGATTAATTTCTGTTCTATTTATGTAATTTGTATTCAATTCATTGGTCTGTAATAATTATTATAAACAAATAGTGGGGTGATTAGTGAAAAAGGGAGGGTAGTTATATATTGTAAAATTGAGTAGATACCATGCCTATAGGATCCATGTTGATTCAAATGTGTTTGTTAGATAACATGCCTATAGGATCTGCTTTGGTTCAAAATAAGTTCTGTTTGCTTTACTTTCACACAATTAGAAGTCATGCCTATAGGATCTAAATCAGCTTTTAACAACTAGATATCATGCCTATAGGAGTTAAAATCAGCTTTAATAGAAATCATGCCTATAGGGGTTTCACTTTGATTAAATAAATGTTGTTTGTTTCACCTTATGCTCAATTAGAAATCATGCCTACACGACTTAAAACCAGTTTAGTTAGAAAAACAGTTTAATTCACGCGTGTTTATTCTGAATTGGTTTAATTAACTAATCTGTCCACTTATTTAATAAGTTTGAACGTTGCCTTAAATAATATTGCTAGAAAGCATGCCTATAGGATCCAAACTGTCGTCTAAAACAGTTGATGTTTAGTTACATTCTTAATCAATAATAGATATCATGCTCATAGGACATCACTGTTATACGTCTAGGCAAGCCTGTAGGACGATTGAAATTCTGCAAACTATAAAACTGCACCTTATTATTTACTGCTCATATTCAACAAGTTTAAAAGAATCGGTAGACAAGTAGGATTCAGTTCTTTGACACTTTGGTCCTAATTCAATGCTGCATAATCTCTACTCACCTAGATATCATGTTCTAAGGTTTTCCCTTAAATACTTGAAACTGTTGTTTGAGACATGCCCCTACTTGTTATGTTTGTAGAAGTAAATGTGAGCCTTTAATTGTTCCCTCTTTAAATGCAGTCCTAATTATTTTTGATTAACGCCTAGACTTTTATCCTTTAAAAACCTTAGGATGGTATAGAACTACCTAAATTAGAGGTCCTAAATACCTCCAGGGCCACGAGGAAGGGACGGGTAGTGCACGCATCGGATATCTTTTGAGGTTGCGAGAATGCTTTAGGCTATAACCAAGGGGAGGAAATTGGGTAGTAAGGTATATGATGACTACGCGTTAATATCACGTGTAGCCCCTCATTGAGGAGTGTTTACCGGGCATTGTGTGGGTATGGTCCTGTAGGCTAACCAACCTAGGACCCCTCTTTCCCAACTATCGTTGTTTAAATAAATTTACTTTTCTTTATATATGTGCAACTTGTTCAAAACTTTTCCCTTGTTCCATTACTTGAATCATACATATGCTTAGAATGTCAAAATATGCCTTTTACATGCAAGTACATGTTAAAACTATTTATTTGTTAAAATGACTAATTCACATAGTTTAAGTTCGACCGGGACCCACTGTTGTGGACCGCGAGGGGTGCCTAACACCTTCCCCTCAAGGTTATTTCGAGCCCTTACCCTAAATCTCTGGTAATGCTAACTAGTCCATGAGTTAATTGCTTAGGTGCCCTAACGTACCATAATCCGTTAGGTGACGACTCTTTAAATACCCAAACTCAAAAAGGAAACGAGTTATTCCCCCATGAATGTCGAAACCCGGACTTCCCCGTCAAAAAGGGAAAAAAGGGGCGCGATAGCATGGTGACTCTACTCGGGATATTTTAGGCTCTTACCATAATGAACTTGTTTTTGTGAATTAGTCTTAAGCATGCTTTATCCTCTGCACCCTTTCCCTTTCCCCCCTTACTTGGATTTAATTGCTTATTTTCAAGCATTTATGATTTCTTTTATTTCTCGAAACTGACTTGTCTCCTTGTTTTCTTCTTGTAAATATCTTTCAATTATTTAAATACCGCATTTATCATTTTTAAACGTGCAAATATTTGACAACATGTTATCTATTGTTGCATAAATCATGTTCAACATTATATTCCACTCGTGCGTAATCAATCCTATAGCAACGCTTGATGAGTGTTTGCGCTCTTCCTATATATCACCTTTTTAAATTCGGAAAGGCGTATTTGCGGTAAAACTAGTCGATCAGCGGTGCGTTCGACGGTTCTGTGCCTTTCCCCCTCAAGTTGTCCGCTTGAGGGTCCAGTCTAGACCTCTATAGAAACCTTACTCTGATCAATTATGCATGCATCATGGTCAAACCTAGCCGGGTTAATATGTTGTCCACATAATAACCCTTTAAGACAAGCCTCACCCAAAAGTCCATCGGGTTTTTCATAATCCCAACGGACACAACCATGATTGTGTGCATTAATTTTGGATAAATGAATGCCAATATGCTAATCATTGTTGTATAAATAGATGAACCTGGAGGGGGAAAGGGCCTAACCTATATTTTGTTTTGTAGAAAATGAGGCACGAAGTCCCCAGGTTCAGCATGGTCGGTAGCATATCTTCACTTTTGCTAGATTGGTGGAGGGATCTTCCTTCATGTGACCAAAACCATGTGAAACGAGTCCTAGGAAACTTGCCTTATTTGATGGATATTCAGCTCAACAAAATATTGATCGAGGCTGCAACTATGTTTTGGGACAAGGAAATGGCTGTGTTCCGTTTTGGGAACATAGAAATGACACCCCTTCTAGAAGAAATAGGAGCATTTGCTGGTTTTCCTTGGGATAGCCCTAATCTGTTAGCACCTGAAAATCACATTGCTAGGGGATTTTTGAAAATGGTGGGGCTGAAGAAGAATGACAACTTGAAATGCCTAAAGGACTCATACATACCTTTTGAGTTCCTTTATGAAAGATACGGTCACAACAACTCCTACCGTCTTTTTGATGATAAGTTTTCAATCCCTTCTTTAGGTTGGATTCATCGTTGGGTCTTCGTGTTTACTATATGTTTCTTGGGCATGCTGATATTCCCAATCCAAGGGGACATGATCCATACTAGGTTGGCCATGGTGACCAAAACTCTGATGGACGGGATCGAGGGAGAGACATACACTATCATCCCTATGATCGCTGCAGACATGTACCGGGCTTTGGAGCGATGTCATAAGGGGTTCAGGTTCTTCGAGGGTTGAAACTTGCTGCTACAAGTCTGGTTGTTGGAACATCTCCAAAAGGGACAATACCAACAAGAATTTCCGCGAAGGCCGTGGAATGATCATATAGCCTTCCATCATCCTAAAACAATGAACTATATTCTAGACATGTTTGCTCAGCCAGAGGATGCTGTAGGATGGGTACAACTTTTCGAAAATTTGACTGAGGATCAAGTCCAGTGGATGTTCGAGTGGTTCCCTACCGATAAATTCATCATTAGATCTAGGGATTTTCCGCACTTGGTGTCGATCGAGTTGAGGGGGCATATACCCTTACGCTCCTCTCAGGGTTATGAGACAAGTAGGCAGGAGACAAATCATACCACGAGTCGCTAAAATGTGTCACTTCAGAGACAATTTCCAAGGTGACGACATCCCGTATAAGAATGAAGCGCAACATATGTGGACCTTAAAAATTATTGTGGAGAAGGATACTATTGATCCAGACCAATATCACACGGGCCACACATACCTTTACCCTTCGTGGTTGGAGGACAACATAACTGGGGTCGATGAGCCAAGGGCTGGGCCAGGAAATAGGGTCATAGACGAGGCTGCTGAAGCCGAGGCGAAATACAACAAGCTGCGAAAAAGTGTTCGAGAGTCTGAAGCCGAGCATATGGCACTGCACAAGGCTGATATGGAGATGATTAACGAGTGGAAAGAAAGAGCTGTTAAATCCAGCGAGAGGCTGGAATACTTGGAGTATAGTTTAATGGAGTTGTCAGGGAAGTCCAATCTGGACGAAACCGAAGCAGTAAACTTGGGGGACGCCGAGACTATCAAGGAGACTCGCATCAGCATTCACTTATCACCAACAGAGAAGGAATAGTACATCTATTTCTTAAAAGAATATGAGGACATTTTCGCATGGTCATATGATGATATGACCGGTTTGAGCACGTCCATATTAGCTCACAAGTTGCCTACGAATCCCATGTGTCCGCCAGTAAAGCAGAAACTCCGAAAGTTCAAACCAGATATGAGCTTGAAAATCAAGGAGGAAGTTACCAAGCAGATCAAAGCCAAAGTTCTTAGGGTTGTGGAGTACCCAACCTGGTTAGCCAACATTGTGCCAGTTCCGAAGAAAGATGGGAAAGTCAAAGTATGTGTTGACTATCGGGATTTAAACACAGAAGGCCCAAAGATGACTTTCCACTGCCAAACATACACATCCTTATTGATAATTGCGCCAAGCATGAATTCCAATCTTTTGTAGATTGCTTTGCGGTTTATCACCAGATCTGGATGGACGAAGAAGACACGGAGAAAACAACTTTTATTACACCATGGGGGGTATACTGTTACAAGATAATTCCATTTGGTCTCAAGAATGCCGGGGCTACCTACATGAGAGCAATGATAACCATCTTCCATGATATGATACACAAAGAAATAGAGGTATATGTGGACGACGTCATTATCAAATCCAAGAGGGCCGCATATCACATAATAGACTTGAGGAAGTTCTTTGAAAGGTTAAGGAGGTACAATCTGAAGATGAACCCCGCGAAGTGTATATTCGGGGTTCCCGACAGGAAAGTTATTGGGATCCATCGTCAGCCATTGAGGGATCGGGTTAGATCCATCTAAAGTTAAGGCTATTCAGGAGTTACCGCCACCTAGGAGCAAAAAGGACGTGATGAGCTTCCTAGGATGTCTCAACTATATTAGTCGCTTCATAGCACGGTCCACAGTCATATGTGAACCCATTTTCAAGATGCTGAGGAAAGATGCTGAGACAAGCTGGACCGAGGATTGTCAGAAAGCCTTTGACAAAATCAAGGAGTACCTATCCACACCATCAGTTTTGGTCCCGCCATAGCCGGGGAGCCCTTTGATACTCTACCTATTTGTGTTGGATGGAGCCTTCGGATGTGTTCTGGGACAACATGACAAAACAGGAAAAAAGGAGCAAGCCATATACTACTTGAGTAAGAAATTCACACCTTACAAAGCACGGTACTCTCTGCTAGAGCGCACTTGTTGTGCTTTGACTTAGACGACCCATAAGTTGAGGCATTACTTCTGTGTCTATACTACATACCTCATATCCAGGATGAATCCTTTAAAATACATATTTTAGAAACCCATGCCAATTGGAAAGTTAGCCAAATGGCAGATACTGTTGAGTGAGTTCGATATCGTCTACGTAACTCAAAAGGTGGTCAAAGGGCAAGCATTGACAGATCATCTTACTGAAAATCCGGTGGGAGGAGAATACGAACCCGTGAAGACGTATTTTCCTAATGAAGAGGTGTCATTCATAGGAGAGGACATTATCGAAGCATACAACGGTTGGAGGATGTTCTTTGACAGAGCTGCAAATTTCAAAGGAGTGGGCATTGGAGCAGTTTTGGTATCAAAAACATGTCAACATTATCCGGTATCTACTAAACTTAGATTTCCCTGCACCAATAACATGGCAGAATATGAAACATGCATACTAGGACTCAACATGGCAATTGACATGAATATTCAGAAGCTGCTGGTAATCAGTGATTTAGATTTGCTCGTGCATCAGGTACAAGGAGAATGTGCCACAAAAAATTCCAAGATATTGCCATATCTACACCATGTGCAGGAATTGAGAAAGAGGTTCACAAAGATAGAGTTCCGACATGTGCTCAGAATTCAGAATGAGTTTGTCGATACGTTGGCCACTTTATCATCCATAATAAAACATCCAGATAAGAATTATATTGATCCCATTCCGGTGAGAATTCATATTCAGCTAGTATATTGTGCCTATATTGAAGAAGAAACAGATGGAAAACCTTGATTTCATGACATCAAGGAGTATTTGGCGAAAGGGGAATATCCGAAGCATGCGAACCAAACTCAGAAATGCACACTCCGGAGATTGTCCAATCAATTCTTCCACACCATAGGAAAATTGTATAGGAGAACTCCCGATTTAGGATTGCTAAGATGTGTTGACGCAAGAGAAGCTTCTAAGTTACTTGAGGAGATACATGCTGGGACCTGCGGCCCGCACATGAATGGTTTTGTCTTGGCTAAGAAGATACTTAGGGCTGGTTACTTTTGGATGACCATGGAGACAGATTGCGTCCAATATGTCCACAAATGCTACCAATGTCAAGTGCACGCTGATATGATAAAATTTCCGCCAAATGAGCTCAATGTCACAAGCTCACCTTGGCCATTCGCCGTCTGGGGAATGGATATCATCGGTCCGATTGAGCCAACTACTTCAAACGGACACAAGTTTATTCTGGTATCCATTAATTACTTCATAAAATGGGTAGAGGCTGCATCTTACAAAGCTGTAATCAAGAAGGTCGTCGCAGACTTCGTCAAAGATCGTATCATTTGCCGATTCAGAGTACCCGAGTCCATTGTTACCGATAATGCTTCCAATCTCAACAATGATCTAATGAAAGCCATGTGTGAAATTTTAAAAATTAAACACAAGAATTCCACAACCTATATACCTCAGATGAATGGAGCCGTAGAATCCGCCAATGAAAACATCAAGAAGATACTAAGGAAGATGGTAGAAAACCACAAACAATGGCACGAGAAGCTATCCTTTGCTTTGTTGGGATATCGCACCACAATTCACACATCAACCGGGGTTAACTCCCTACATGCTAGTTTATGGTACCGAGGATATCATCCCAACTGAGGTAAAGATTCTTTCTTTAAGAATCATATAGGAAGCTGATCTCAGCGATGCAGAATGGATAAGGAGCTGCTATGAACAATTGGCCCTCAAAGATGGAAAAAGGATGTATGCAATATGTCACGGTCAACTTTACCAGAATATAATGTCTAGAGCTTACAACAAAAGAGTCAAACCAAGGCAATTTGCACCAGGATGGCTAGTGCTGAAGAAGATTTTCCCACGTCAAGATGAAGCCAAAGGGAAATTCTCTCCCAACTGGCAAGGTCCGTACATGGTTCACAGGGTGCTGATAGGAGGAGCACTCATACTTGCAGAAATGGACGGAGAAATTTGGCCAAAACCAATCAATGCAGATGCAGTCAAAAGATACTACGCTTAGATTATTTATATTTCCTCATATGATGTAATTGAACTATGCTTGACCTGATTCCAATTTAAGAGGGGATACGTAGGCAACCTTATGGGTTTGGTCATATCATAGTAAAATTTCCATTTCCCCCAAGATCATAAACTAGGGAAGAATTTTGAGGAGGGACCTCAAAATTCTGGAGCAAGTCCAGCCAACGACAATATATGTTATACGGTCAGAAATCGGGTAAGAAACTAGGGCATAATTTTGAGAAGGATTCTCAAAATTCAGAAGAAGGTTCAACAAGGCTCATTACCCGCAAACAGCCGAGGGATCATCTACCAAACTGGGGCAGAATTTTGAGGAGGACCCTCAAAATTCTAACATGAGGAAGCTACAATGTCTCTGAAATGTGTTACAGTCACTAGTTTATCTAAAACTCACTTGATATATCAATATGTTTCTAAAATGACTTTCTTTTATCAATAATTGCGTATTTTTGAAAACTCTGTTTCCGTGACAGTCAAGTGTTACCTAGGAAAACTCAAAAAGGCCTCCAGAATGGAGCAAAGTAAGGCAGTGGACAGAAGCACGAACCAACCTCCCATCACGTAACTTACACTTTTTCGTTGAATGCAGGCACATTTGACGTAGCGATAGAATTCGCAAACATGTATACACAAACCAAATTCACTATCAATCCGGCCATCAAACACCAAATATATCTCCAGCTAAGATGCATACTACTTATATTTACTACTCGCTCTTTGCATGGGACTAAGCCTTGTCCCGCCTATTTGCATGAGGCTAATCCTTGCCTCCATCTTTGCATGAGGCTAATCCTTGCCTCCATCTTTGCATGAGGCTAATCCTTGCCTCCATCTTTGCATGAGGCTAATCCCTGCCTCCATATTTGGATGAGGCTAATCCTTACCTCCATCTTTGCATGAGGCTAATCCTTGCCTCCATCTTTGCATGAGGCTAATCCTTGACTCCGTATTTGCATGAGGATAATCCCTGCCTCCATAATTGCATGAGGCTAATCCTTGCCTCCATATTTGGATGAGGCTAATCCTTGCCTCCATACTTGCATGAGGCTAATCCCTGAATCCATGATTTCATGAGGCTAATCTCTGTCTCCGTACTTGCATGAGGCTAATCCTTGCCTTGCATGAGACTAATCCCTGCCTCTATATCTGCACGAGGCTAATCCTTGACTCCCTATTTACATGAGGCTAATCCCTACCTCCATATCTGCAAGAGACTAATCCTTGCCTCCGTATCTGCAAGAGGCTAATCCCTACCTCCATATTTGCATGAGGCTAATCCTTGCCTCCATACTTGCATGAGGCTAATCCTTGCCTTCATATTTGCATGAGGCTAATCCCTGCCTCCATACCTGCGTGAGGCTAATCCCTGCCTCCATATCTACATGAGGCTAGTCCCTGCCTCCATATCTTCAAGAGGCTAATTCCTGCCTCCTTACCTGCATGAGGCTAATCCCTGCCTCCATGATTGCATGAGGCTAATCCCTGCCTCCATAGTTGCATGAGGTTAATCTCTGCCTCCATACCTGCATGAGGCTAATCCCAGCCTCCATATTTGAATGAGGCTAATCCTTGCCTCCATACCTGCATGAGGCTAATCCTTGCCTCCATACTTGCATGGGACTAAGCACTGTCCCTCCTTACATAAATATTGCTCTATTCTGGTACTATCCGTTTGTTTTCGATCGGGCTAAGCCTTGACTTGCATTTCACAAGACTAAGCCTTGTCTTGGTAGCATCTTATTATTGCATCTCATGAGCTGAAATATCAGCAATCTATCCAAAGGCGTCATAGTCTAAAAGGCATTATCCTCATAGCTGGAAGACACCATGCCATGGCCTGAGGATCCCTCAAATTTGCATATCATTATTCAAAGGCATAATGGTTCGGAGGCACCATCTTCATGGCCCGAGAACATCATTTCATGGCCTACGAATCCCGCACTAAGTAATTTATAGCCTAGGATATCATGGTCTGAGGACGTCATCCTTAACCATCCGAAGACAACTTTCATGGTCCAAAGGGAATCTGCATCATGTTTAAATTTTAGCACAAATACATGTTCGTAGCCTCTCTTTATCTGCAGGTGACCAGCAAACAACCACTACCCTAGTAGGAGCGACCTCGCTCCAATTCCTTCAACTATCTTAAACCTGGACCGTTCACCATAACCACTCTTGCATCCGCTCCAAAATCTCATGTCCGTTCTTGTAATGACTTCATCGGTATATGCCACCAATGAATCCAGAACTACACGTGGCCTGATTCCTATAAAACCAGGGATATGTAGGCAACTCAAGATCGGAGTCCCCCTCTATCTTTCAAAACACCCCATTTGGTCAAAATTGGTCATCATTTCTTTACCCGAAAACTCTTTCATCCTTCCCGGGTAAAGAAGGGTCGCTGTTGAAATCCAATTTTTTTGGCATATTTAAGCACATATATATACTTTCAAAATAGTATATGTAGTTATAAGCATGCATAAGTATTTTTTGTAATTTTTCTACAGTTTTAAAAGCTCCAAATCAATTTATTTCTCCTCTTTTTATTATATAAATATATAATAATTATCCTTCAAATTACTTTTGTGATGATTTAGCCATCCAAATTCATTATTTATGCCAACATAGTGTTTAAATATTTTTGTGCATTTCGTAATTATATTTATATTTTAAGCTAAATTGCATATCTTTGCAATAATAGCCCTTACTAATGTATAATTATATTATTTATGCATAAATTGGTCTTTTATATTTTTAAAATGTTACATAACTATTTTAAATCAGTTTAGTACACAAGGATATTTTTGGTACTCATTTATTATTTTTTATAAATTATTTATTTATTAAAAATGGCTATTTAAAATCTAGCTTAATTTTATTTTAATTTGGCCTTAATTACCCAATACCCAACCCAATTTTTTAACCTAAACCTACCCCAAGCCTAATGCCCATCCTCCTGACCCAATACCCGGCCAAATCCTGGTCGTTGATCATTTTGATCAACGATCCAAATTAACCCTTTCCTAAATTAAACTAAATGACCCCCCCTAAACCCTCTCATTTCTCACCAATCGCCGCCCTGAAATCCCTTCCCTCTCCAAAAGCTCTCAAGCCCTAACCCTAATTAGCCCATATCACCGGTCATCCGATGTTTTTCATGGTGTTTCCCTACCACCATCAGGCCTCTAATGGTTTCTCCTCTACTGGTATCACCATCTCCAGGGTCCTCAAGGGACCAGGGTTAGTCTGATTGTATCTAAGGCCCTTTCTTGCCTGTTTCAGGCTGTTCCAGTGTGATTCCGAGTAAAAGCTTCTTATATTGCCTAAGATCTATGGGTTTCAGGATCTTTAGCCATTTAGATGTCTCGTGATTTTCTTATCCTAATATGCCTCTACTAAATTCTTGGTTCAACTTTTCTACTGATTCTATATGTCTATGTTCATTCTGACTATTCTTTTCTTGCTTTATTTAAGTTGTCTGCAATATTTGCTGACTCTTTACGTGATTTTATCCTTAGTTAAACCCTTGATTATTCTGAAACTCTTATTTTTGATTTGAATTGAGCCCTTTTCCCTAACAAAGTCCTTGATTCTTACTACTCTACTCGATTTGATTGAACTTCTTGCCTTAATTGGTTTCCTCTTGCCTTATTTGTTATTTACTAATTCTTGCTAACTATTTCCTTAATTGGACCCCTGTTCATTCACCCCTAGTTACCTTACTTGATTTTCTTCCTTAAAATATTTGTCTATCTTTTACCTTTGATTGGTTATCCCTTGATTAAAGGGGAGACTTATTGATTTACATGTGTGATTGATTCCATGAGTTTTCTTGATTGCTACTTAATTGATATCTTACCTTATTTTTGATTTAACTCTTGATTACTATATAAACTCCCTCCTATTATCACTTCTGACACGAACAATAGTACAAAAACTATCACTTTACACTCTAAAAGGCTCTCTCTCTGCTATCTCTGCTCTCTTTTCTACTTGTGATCCCTGTTATTCTAGCCTGCTGCAAGCCAAGTCTGGGAATTGCACAATACCTTGCTCATATCTTGTGTTTTCTTTCTTTAAACTAGGTATGCTTCTGATTAATTTTAAGAATCAAAACCTATGTGTTTACTTACTACTTTAGCTCATGTGGCCTGAGTCCGTTCTTATTTTTTTTTTGTTTACTGCCTACCCAGCATGCCTAATATTGCCTATTCAAATTTGTAATTAGTATGTTTCCACTTTACTTGCCTGTTTGGTATGTCTACATATGAAACTAAGCCTATTTGACTGACTTCTGGTTATATAGTATACCTAGACTCTGCCTTTGTGTAATTAGCATGCCTTAACCTGTTAATACTTTCCTAGCACCTAAGTCTTTGCATGTTCTGGCTCACTCCTACTAAGTTAATTACTCTCCCTAGAATGGCTTCAATATGTTTCTGTTGTGATCTTTGCTGCATGACCTGCATTCTACCTACTAGTTCTATAGAACCCCCTCTATGTATCTTGTTGTCTGTGTGCTTCATTAAGGTGTACTCTCTATGTTCCCAATCCCTCTTCCCTTGTGTGAAAGCTGCTTGCCAAAGTTACTTCCTAAAGTTTGTTTGTTCTCTGTCTTGTGTTCTGATTGCAAAATTATTTCTTTATACTTTCCATCAAACTGTTTTACTAATGGTTTCAGAAGTTCTTTTTAGTCATAAGACCTTTCTATTAAACCCTTTCAAACTATCATGATTTAGCCAATTAGATAACCCAATTTTAAATCCCACACCAGCCTAAATACCCTTATCAGGCAGCCCAAAGACCCTAGGCCCAAACCTCTTATCTATCGACCTAGTTCTTGTTAGATCCTGGCCGTTGATTATTTTGATCAACGGTCCAGATCTCCCCTTACCTAAATTAAACTAACCTATACCCCCAAAACCCTAATCATTTTACCATCCTTCCCCGTCGTCATTTGTTCCTCTCCTCTCTCAAATGCTCTCGACCTAAACCCTAATCTCCAAACATCTTCACTCACCTACTGCCCTCATATGGTGGTTCTTCACCACCTCAGGCCTCTAATGGCCTCCTGTTTTCTATGGCATCTCCAATTTTGGATCCTTGAAGAGATACTCAAGGGACCTAGGCGGTTTGTTTACACCTTGGGTTTTCTTGCTGGTTTCAGGCTATTTAGCTTGATCTTGAGTAAGATCTTTCTCATTTTTTGTCTTGGATCCGTGGTTTCCTAAGTCTGTGCATGTTTCTGTTGCGTTTCCAAAAAAAACTAATTTTTTATCCTTTGATCTTCTCAGATCTGAGATGAATCAAGTCTATTTCACATGTTTTCATGAAAGTCTTATGGTTTTTAATCGATTCTCCGTTTATCCTAAAAACTAGGGTTTACTGAACTCACTTTTTCAAAGACTTTCTGATTTTCAAGTGTTTAATCGTGGTTCTTAAGTGTTACTGACTGATTCATGTTAATATTGTCGGAACCTTAGCTGATTTATGCTAAAACCCTAATTTCTTATATTTTTGCTTTGATTCTGAGTCTTTCTGTGTTACTGGCCACATTGTTTGGTCTGTGTTTTGACTTTCATGATTTTCCTTAGTCTAATTCAGTATCTTGTGACTTTTACCCTAGTTCATCTCTGCTAGGGTTTCTGAGTCGATTTCTTGGCTAATTTATGTGTGTTTACGAAGTCTTGTTCAGCCTACTCATCTATTTTGTGGAAAACTGATATTTTCCCTCTCTTTAAATCAGTATTATTTTGAATTTCGATTTATTGATTTGTTTGGTTAAAAATTGTGTGCTAATTCTTAATTTATTCCCTTGTTTACGACTCTAATTATTCTTATTACCTTATTGTCTGTAATGTTACTGATTCTTCATGATTATTTTCTTAATTAAACTTCTGTTTGTTTACCTCTTTACTTAGGTCTGATTTGATTTTCTTTCCTTAAGTGACTTATGTCCTTTAACCGTTGGGTAGTTGTCCTTAATTGAAGGAAGACTATGCTAATTTCGTGTGTGATTGATTTTGTAATTTCCTTGATTGCTAAATTATGATTTCTTTACCTTATTCTACTCCACCCCTAAACTGCTATATATACTCTCCTTTACTCTCAGTTCAAGATACGAACATTAATTCATCAATACTCTCACACTCTCAAAAGCTCTCTATTCTCTTCTATTACTTGCAATTCTCACTAACCTAGCCGGCTGTAAGCCAAGGCTAGCTATTTTCACCATCTCTGCTCTATACTCTACATTCTCTCCTTAACTAGTATGTCCTAATTCAATTCAAATTCCAAAACTATGTGTTTCTTTGTTGTTCAGTCCATTAGTTATGACTTCCAATCCTGTTTATTACTTACTGTCACGTTGTTCAATGTGTAACCAACATGCCTAGATCACACTGCCTAACTATTGTCTCACCTATCATGTTGGAATTTATTTCTGTTAGAATCTGTGACTAGTTTATTTACCCATAATGATCTTCTTACTATTTTGTTTAGCATGTCCAATCCTGTCTTGTGGTAATTGCATGCATCTTGTTTGCTCCTTAGCATGTCCAACTACATTGCATGCCTACTGTCTCACCCAACATGTATGAACTCTGCTTGTTCTATATGTGATTAGTATCTCTAAACTATGAGTGTTTTCCTAGTCTGTTCATTTAAGTCTTGCCTACTTTGCTTTACTAATGAGGTCTTGCTAAGTCATCTAGCCCTTCAAGGTAACTCTAGTTGTGTGTTTAGTCATGTCCAAGATCTATGTGGCCTCAACATGTCTTTGCTGTAATCTTTATCAATTCTACAAATTCTTGAGAAGCTTGTGCATCTGTTTGCTTGTACACTAAGGTGTATTCTATGTATCCCCAATCCCCCTCTCCAGGTGTGGAATCTGTTTGCCAAAGTTGTTTCTGAAGCAGTATATTCTGTGACTTGTGTTCTAATTTCAAAGTATTTTTTATACTTCTCTCCAACTGTTTTACCACCAAACTAACCCTGGTTTTCAGAAAAATCTTTGCATCTCTAAGAGTCTTCTCTATACTATTTACTAAAACCGTTTTTCAAAATTATGCAGTCTCACTTACTCTTAGATTATTAAGTCCTGCCCCTCTGGTATGTATACTGCTTAGAGACCCTTGAGATCTCTCTGAACTCTGGAATATCAGGGCTGGCTCTTCCACACTGCACATAAATCAGTCCTTATTTGAGAAAGTCTAGGTATGAGCACTGCCCCGGATCCTTGCGGTCCTTAGGGAACTCTGACACACCTGGACATGAAATTGGCTATGAAACTTTTGAGCATTTGAGACTACTGAAGGCCTGGTATGCCAGGATTTGCTGTGGGCCTACTTCATGCTCCCTATAGCTTAATTTCTATTTTATTTATGTATATTCAATCATTCATCTGTAATAATTAATTGTAAATAAATATTGGGGTGACTAGTGAAAAGGGAGGGTAGTTGTATACTGTGGGTAAAGTTGGGTAGATAACATGCCTATAGGGTTTATTTTGGTTTACATGTGCCGAGTAGATAACATGCCTATAGGGCTTATTTTTGTTCAAATATGTTTTGTTAGATAACATGCCTATAGAGTTTGCTTTGGTTTAAATAAGTTCTGCCTACTTTGGTTTACATGATTAGACATCATGCCTATAGGGATTAAAATAACTAAGGTTCAGTTTCCATTACGAAATATATTCAAATTTGTCTCTTTAGTAATCATGCCTATAGGATCTAAAATCAGTTTTAATTAGAACTCATGCCTATAGGGTCTAAAATCAATTTTAATTAGAACTTATGCCTATAGGATCTAAAATCAGTTTAATTAGAACTCATGCTTGTAGGTTCTTAATTAGTATAATTAATTATCCTACTCGTTTCTTTAATAGTCTTCAACACTGTGTTAATTAATATCACTAGAAAGCATGCCTATAGGATAAAGGATTTCAAAATGCTTCCCAGAATTGTGACTGCATAAGGCGCTAAAATTGTGAAATTAGTTCTGTTTATATGTGAAATTATCCAGGTTTAACAAGCTGTAAAACCAGTAGGCAAGCTGGTTAGGATCTTGCTACTTCCCATAAAAAAATAATAAACGCTACATGTTCTGTTTTGTGATGTTCATCTAGATATCATGTTCTTAGGATTTCTGAATTCCTTGAAAATCTGTGTTTTAGACGTGCTGTTTGTTTGCCTATATATCTGCGGAGGTAAATGTGAGCCTTCTAACTGCTTGTTCTTATTTGCTTGTCCTATATGTTATTTGCATGTTGCCTAGATTTTTACCTTTTACAAACCTTAGGCTGTCTAGAACTGTCCATATTTAGAGGTCCTAAAATCCTCCAGGACCATAAGGAAGGGACGAATAGCAGCACACTTAGAGGTTGTTAATTAAACTCACTTATAACCACTAAAAGGAGGGTAATGGGTAATAAAAGGATATGACGACCTGCGTGCTAATATTACGCGTAGCCCCTCATTGAGGAGTGATTACCGGGCATTGCATGGGTATGATCCTGTAGGCTAATCAACTTAGGACTTCCCTTTTCCAATTCCCATATGTGTTTAAATTCTCTAAACTTCTTTTTCTTATATATGCATGTTATCATGTTCAAACCTCTCTCTTGCTTCCATTACCTGAATCATACATGTATTTAGAATGTGAAAACATGAATTTATTTGCAAATATGTGTTGAAACCGTTTACTTGTTAAAATGACTAATTCACATGGTTTAAGTTTGTCCGGGACCCACCGTTGTGGACCGCAAGGGGTGCCTAACACCTTCCCCTCAATGTTATTTCGAGCCCTTACCCTAATCTCTGGTAATGCAAACTAGTTCATGAGTTAATCGCTCTAGGTGCCCTAACACACCACAATCTATTCTGGCGACTCTTCAAATACCCAATTCCCAAAAGGAAACGAGTTGCTCCCCCATGAATGTCGAAACCCGAACTCCTTCGAGGGAAGAAGGGGCTGCGATAGTCACTGTACCCAGCCTTTATTTATAATTGTTACTTACTGAGTTGGTGCACTCACACTACTCCCTACACCTTGTGTGCAGATCCAGGTGCTAGAACATCCGAGTGAGAGTCGATCTTTTCCTTCAGAGCATTTTCGGAGTTAGCAAGGTAGTTACATGGCATCCGCAACCCTGCCTTTCTCCTTCCTATCTTTTAGTATTTGTATTTATCAGACTCATCTTGTATTGAATAGATAGTATTAGGTTGTATTTTATTGGCTTATTACTAGTGACTCTGGGATCGGGCAGTGTTTGATGTTTTGCATATTTATCCGCTTGTTTTGAAATGTTTAAACGAAAGATCTGTGATAATATCTGATTAGTAAATGAATTAATAAAAAGACATGTTTATGTCTAGTACTGCGATAGGCGCCATCACGGCCGGGGTAGTTTGGGGTCATGACAAGTTGGTATCAGAACCTAGGTTACATAGGTCTCACCAGTTATGAGCAAGTTTAGTAGAGTCTTGCGGATCGGTACGAAGACATTTGTACTTATCTTCGAGAGGCTGCAGAACCTTTAGGAAAATCTTCACATTCTAGAATTCCTGTCGTGCGAATCTGTTGATTCTGGTAACTAAACTTCTGTTATTCTATTCTCTCATAGATGGTGAGGAAACGTGCTACAGGTCAGGACGAACGGGCACCAGTACCACCAGTTGGGGCCACTAGAGGCCGAGGTCACGGTCGAGGCCATGGTAGGGGCATGGGTGTAGCTCGCACAGCAGCTAGGGCAGCATATGCAGATCCACCAACCACCCTAGTTCATGATTAGGTCCCAGTTGTGGATGCTCCAACAGGACCAGCTCAGGCACCGGTTGCGTCGATTGTCATTCTAGGCCTTCAGGAGGCCCTATCCTATATTATATCTATGTGCACTGGCCTGGCTCAGGCAGTCTCAGTTACTACGGTCGTAGCTACTTCCCAGGCAGGGGGAGGCACCCAGACTCCCGCTGCTCGCACACCTGAGCAGGTTGTGCAGGGACTTCAGACACCGGGGGCACCTCCAGCCCAGCCGGTTGCACCTGCCCAGGATTATGTGGTTCTAGTTATGCTTGATGACGAGCAGTGTAGATTGGAGAGGTTTGGTAGACTTCAGCCTCCAACTTTCGGTGCTGCAGAGGGCGAGGATACCCAGAGCTTCTTAGACAAGTGTTAGAGGATGCTTCGGACCGCAGGTATTTTGGAGACCAGTGAGGTATCATTCACTACTTTCCAGTTTTCAGGATCTACCTTTGTGGGAGGCTTATGAGAGGCGTAGGCCTATTGGTGCAGTGTCCCTTACCTGGCAACAGTTCTCTACTCTATTTTTGGAGAAGTATATGCCACAGTCTCGCAGGAAGGAGCTGCGTAGGCCGTTCAAGCAGTTGCGTCAGGATGATATGATTGTGATACAGTCTGAGATGAGATTTTCAGAGCTAGCTCATCATGTTGTTTGGTTATTTCCTATGGATAGGGAGGGGATTAAGAGGTTTGTGGATGGCCTCATATATCAACTTTGGATTCTTATGACCAGAGAGAGGGTGTCAGGTGCTACTTTTGAGCAGGTTGTTGATATTGCCCGAAAAATTAAGTCAGTTTGTGCCAGGAGCGAGATGAGAGGGAGGCTAAGAGGTCTCAGGGATCTGGTAGTTTTGGTGGTGTTCCTTCGAGAGGTCAGTTTTAGCACGGCAGAGGACGTCCATTCAGACATACTCAGTCAGCTCAACCAATTCATCATGGGGCATCATCGGGCCACGGTTCTCACAGTTGTCATTAGGTCCATTCATCACTTAGTGCCCTTCCAGCCTAGAGTTCATCCCGTGCTCCATCAGTTTAGGGCTTTTCCATGCCAGGTTCTTCTATTAGTCATCCCTGTACTAGGAGTTCCCTTCAGTCCCCGTCCCCCATACTAGGGAGTTGTTATGAGTGTGGAGAGTTTGGGCATATGAGGAGACAGTGTCCTCGACTTCTTGGGGGTCCATCTCAGCAAAGGAGTTAGTGTAATGACCCAACCTATCGTTTTGAGCTTTTCCACTTTGCTCGCCAGTTCTCGGGCATGACTTGCCCCGTGTGATGTATTATTACTTAGGTAAATCATTGGTTTTGGTTTTCAGGGTAATCGAAATGAATTTGGAAGAACAATTCTCAATTTAAAGCTTGAAATTTGAAAGGTTTGACCAGGATTTGACTTGTTGGTATATGATCTCGGATCGGAATTTTTATGACTTGGTTAGCTCCATTAGGTGATTTGGGACTTAGGAGCATGATTGGAATGCATTTTGGAGGTCTGTGGAAGGTTTAGGCTTGAATTGGCAAAATTTAGATTTTGGCATTTTCCGGTTGATAGGTGAGATTTTGATATAGGGGCTGTAAAGAAATTCTGGAAGTTGCAGTAGTTCCATTGTGGCATTTGGGATGTGTGTACAAAATTTTCGGGTCATTCGGACGTGGTTTGGTATACTTTTTGATCGAAAGCGTAATTCAGAAGATTTTGGAAACCTAGACTTGAATCCGATGTGTTTTAGTTGATTCGATGTTGTTTGAAGTGTTTTGAAGATTGGTATAAGTTCGAATAAGGTTATGGGATATGTTTGTGCATTTGGTTGAGGTCCCGGGGGTCTCGGGGTGATTTCAGATGGTTGACGGAGAAGTTTGGAATTTTGGTGAGCTGCAGATTTTTTGCTTATGTTGTTTCCGCACCTGCGGATTGGGGACCCCAGGTGCGATGCCGCAGATACGAGGTAGAAGGCCGCAGAAGAAAAATAAGGTGAGGTAGGCTGTGACCGTAGGAGCGGTTGGGTAACCGCACCTACGGCATCGCAGGTGCGGAGATAGCATCGCAGATGTGGAAAGTTGGGAATAAGTGAAAAATCGTAGAAGCGGCTCTTGGACCACAAAAGCGGTATTGCAGATGCAAAGGATTGACTGCAGATGCGAATAATGCCTGGGTCTGAAAGTATAAAAAGGTTCCCTTCGCGATTTTGAGTGGGTTTTCACCATATTTCATTCGGGAGAAAGTTTTGGAGAGCTAATTAAAGAGGGAATTCAAGAGGGTTTCATGGAGGTAAGATTTTGGACCCTAAACTTGTTTCTATGATGAATTTTAACATTTGTAAGCTTGAAATCCATGGAAAATCAGTAGCAAAAATGGGTAATTAGGGCTTGAGATTAAGAGACCTTTGAGTGGGAATTTGAGGGGCCATTTGTGGTCCGATTTTAATGCTCTTGATATGTATAGACTCATGGGAGGATGAGGATTATATTGATGTAATTTTTGTCGAATTCCGAGATGTGGGCCCGGGGACTGAGCAATTTCGGGATTTTTGATGTAAATTGGATATTTTCGAGTGGGCTTTGCTCCATTAGTATATTTTAATGATTATATACTGATTGTGGCTAGATTTGGAGCATCCAGAGGTCGATTCGCGTGAGCAAAGGAATCGCGGGATAGAGTATGGACCGGATCGAGGTGAGTAATGATTGTAAATGTTGTCCTGAGGTTATGAAACCCCGGATTGCACATCGTTGTGCTATTTTGAGGTGACGCACACGCTAGATGATGAGCATGGGGTCATGCAGTATTAGGGATTGTGACCTAGTCCATCTCGAATGATTGTTTTACCGTTTATATGATTGAAAACTATTTGCTATCGTCTTATTTTGGGCGGAATGCCATATTTTGGGTCTAGCCAACTATTTGAACCCTTATGGGATTTTTATTGATGTTTCCTCACTGTTTTGATTTTATACTTGAACTCAGTCATGTTATATTCCATTGTTTTCATACTCAGCCATGTTTACTCTGTTTTAACACGTAAATGATCTTTTAAATGATATTTGGGCTGAGAATCATGTTTTACTATTGTCCGAGTGGCTTATGAGGATTTTGACTGAGTAAGGTCAAGGGCCTATGTTGTAAGGAAACACCGGATTATGAGTATGAGGCCGAGGGTCTGAGATATGTACACCACGAGATGACTTGTTGATATGAGGTCAAGAGCCTAGTGATGATGCTCCGAGATGGCTTGATATTGCGCTTGGGCCATAAGGGACCCTTTCAGGAGTCTGCACACCCCTAGTGAGCGCTGATACCCATTGTGATGTGAGATATAGCTCGAGGGGCTGGTATTGTTATGAGATTTGTTGACACTGTGCCCGAGGGGCGGATTTGTTGAGATTGTGCTCGAGGGGCGGACCTTTATGTGTTTATCTTTCTTATTTGCCAGTCATTTGTTTGCTTAAATGTTAGAAAGGAATTTCATGAAGTTTAAACTGAACTAAAATGATTTTTCACATATCTTTACTGATTCACTGTTTTCCTGGCTTTTACTGCTTCATTATAGCCTGTAATGTGCCTTACGTGATTTCATATTTCTCAGTATTTATTTATGGTTATTACTCACTAAGTTGGAGTACTCACGTTACTCCCTGTACCCCGTGTGCAAATTCAGGCATTGTTGATCTAGCTAGCTAGAGTTGAGAGCTCCCGACAGACTTCGGAGTTCACGTGGTGGCTGCTTGGCATCCGCAATCCCATGTTTCTCCCCCTTATCTCCTTATTTTTCCCTTATTAGTGACTTTGTTATAGCTTTGTAGACTTTTTTTCAAACTTATGTTAGAGTTGATAGATGCTCATGACTAGTGACACCCCGATATCGGGATGTATTAGGTTATTTTCGTAAACTGTACGATTAACTTCTTATTATTTGGGATTTTATTAAGTTTAAGATTTAATTCTTATTGTTTAATTACTTAAAAAGTGAATTGGGTTTAATTGGCTGGCTTTGTCTTCACGAGAGGTGCCATCACGACTGGGTTTGGGTTTAGGGTCATGATAAGTTGGTATCAGAGCCTAGGTTACATAGGTCTCACGATTCATGAGCAGGTTTAGTAGAGTCTTGCGGATCGGTACGGAAACGTTTGTATTTATCCTCAGGAGGTTGCAGAACCTTTAGGAAATACTTCACATTCTTGAATTCTTATCGTGCGTCCTTGATTCAGCTTGAAATGTAACCCTTTGAATTCCTTCCACGCGTTCGTATGTGCGCATAAGCTCTCAGTATCAGATATGCATCGATGGCTTGTGATTCTCTGATCAAGGGACGAGGTGCGATCTATGTGTGTTGATGTCGGCTAGTCTGGAGGACTTGAGGCCGGATTTTTGCCTATTGTTTGAGCTCTGAGATGATGATTATGTGAGCATGTGTTTCTGGATCAATATGTTTTGTGGTGTCCCTATTAAGGGAGGTGAGGACTAGATAGTTACATGATGAATGTGATGTGACTGCGATATGTATTCATAAGATTTGGAAGCGACGAGGAGGGTCTGCTGGAGGATAGAAGAACTATTAAGTGCTTGATTTCTATCTTGATTTGATGTACAGCCCCAAGTTATGAGAGTGTGAAGAATCTTTTCATGTTTTTTGGTTGGGTGGTGAAGTAAATTCCATGTTGCAATATGAGTTCAGATTTAGGAAGATAAAGTGACTGTGTAATGTCTATGACAGTGGAAGATATACAGAAATGTTAGTTGGAGGCAAAGTAGGTGGGCTATCTCCTGCAGAGTGTTCTGAGTTGTGTGATCCTTATGTTGTATATTAGAAGATCTCATTTACAAGTGAAATATATGTGTTGGAATTTAAATTTGGGTCACTTAAGAGAGTGGATTTAACTGTTGCGAGAGTGAAGGCAAGATTTGTAGAAGATTTAAAGTACTAAATGGTCTGTATTTCACGAGCTGATGAAGGATTGAGTTTAATCTCATTATGGTATTATGGCAGTAATAGAGTATACACGTATGGGTTATTGTGTGTGTGTTTTGATCTATGGTTTTGAACCAAGTGGGGGAGTCTGCTATTGAGTTGTAGATTGCACAGTTATGCCATGTTGGTTCCAGTTTGAGGCGTGCTAGTGAATCCGTTATGGCTTGCGGAGATTGAGACCGAGGATCGCTCGATTAAGGGAGATTCTTTTTACAAAGGTTATATTATGCTTCATAGGTGTATGAGAATCATGAAATATCTTGAGTGGTTATTGGTAAAGGGTGTGCAGTGCATAGAAAAGGAAGTGGCTTGGTTGCATTAAGGTAAGGTTACATTTTGCGGTGTCGGAATGCTAATGAGGTACTAGGTTGTTCGGTTCATTTGATTAGTCTAATTGCGGTTTGAGTAGAGTGGATGACCCTCGAGAATGGTTCTAATGTGTTCAAGATTGTACATGTAATAATTGGAAATTTTCAAGTGTATGATTTGGCTAGAAACTGAGGTTTGCATTGGAGGCTGTCAAGACTTGTGTCATTTCTATATCATATATGGGATTCTATTCAGCAAGAAGGTGAAGGTAACGGATTTAGATTCGTAGGAAGTCTCTTCAGAGTAGAATATTTCGTATGTGGTGCTTTTGGGGATATCTAAGAGAGTATTCAGCGGCTTATGAGCCTTAGACGGTATGGTTTTATGCTTGGACCTCATGTGTTAAGTCTGGGTTGAGGATTGCGGTATTATGGCAAGGAGAAGTATTAATTCAAAGATAATTCCGAAGGAACTCGGACAAATAGGACAGCTTGGTAGTAGGCCGGATCGGTATGGTAAGGATATGATTAGTTCCTTGGGTGTGTACGGGGTAATGAGTTTCTATAGGTATTTTGCGGCAATGCTCTTGGGTTTTAGTGTCCTGCGTAGGTTGGTTGATTTAGGAGGATTCAGTCCTGACAGACTTGGTTTTTGTGCAAAAGGGAGTCGAAGAGTTCTTGTTGATTTCTACTGCAGTTTAGAAGTGTATTTTTTCTACTAGCATGAGGAGCGTGGGATGTGTAGTGATTTTCTTCTAGATAAGCTCAATGGGAAGTTCTTGGTTAGTTGAGTACTTGGTTGCTTATGGCCCGGAAAGGATACGAAGTTCTCATGGTTACCCTCGGACGGTATGGTTTAGGCGGTATGTGGTGTAGGTTTGAGATTGCATGTGTAAGGTCTCGATTCAGTTCTGAAAGGAAGATTATAACATCCTTAAGCAGCAGCAACTTCAGATAATTAGGGAAATTAGCTTCACATAATTAAGGAAATGATATTATTAATTGGTGTGGCTTGACGAGGGACGTTTCAAATAAAGGCAATGTGATTAAGTAGATGGTACTTCGGTAGTATTGCGGCACTCTCTTTTTGGATCGACTGCTGATATTCGAGTTTGCTTGGTGGCATAGAAGAATTTTGAGAGTACTTCTCGTGGAAAGATTGGGTATTAGAGGCGTGTTGTATATTCGGACGGCAGAATTGGGATCCGAAATATAGGTTCATGTGCTATATGGAGTTGGAGACTGGGAGTTCTCATAAACAAGTTAGGTCGCGGTTGTGGACCACGTATATCGGACTGGTGTGGTAACTGTTGGGGGTTTGGAGACCCGAGTGGATCTTTGTTGCTTGGTATGTTAGATTTTGGATGTGATATTGGGTATAGATTGGTTGTCTCAGTGTTGCATTATTCTGGGCTGTTGCGCTAAGGAGGCAACATTGGCTATACCGGGAATGCCACAGATTAAATGGCGATGTTCGGCGGATTATGTTCCTAGTAGGGTGGTGTCATTTTTTTTGAAGACCCAACGGATAGCTGGGAAGGGTTGTCTTTTTTTTATTTGGTCTTCGTGATGGATGTCAGTGCAAAGACTGCTACTATTGATTCAGTTCCATTAGTGAGGGACTTTTCAGACGTGTTCTTGCGGTCGGACATGTCGTCGGGCAAGGTTGTTGATTTCGGTATCAATTTGATGCCGGGCACCGTAACGTATGGCACCGGCAGAGTTAAAGGAGTTGAAGGAGAAGCTTCAAGAACTCCTTGATAAGGGATTTATTGGTAGGCCAATGTAGATGTATGTTCTAACTTGAGTCGGGGGTTGGCTCCGAGTTGTATTGTTGAAGGAGGTGTTGATTCGATTGTTATTGAGCTTATTAGTAATCTGAGGAAATCTATGAGTTACCTTTTCTATGTTGCGAGGCGTTATGATGTGTTGGTTATGGGCACTCATGGTGCGGTTCCATCGGGGATTCATAATGGAAGTTAAGCGGGAAGAATATTAGATATTGCTCGGCGGATGGCGCATTGGTTGTGTCCTTTCGGGTTGGTGTATGTTATGTCAATTGCTTCGCGGTGGTTATGATGATTTCTTCGGTTTTAGACATCATGTTGTGCATGGTTGTCGATTTTGAGTATAGTGACTTGAGGTGTTTCATGTGGACTAGTGTTTGGAAGAGGTCGCGCTTCAGAATGAAGCTCTGTGGAGGTATGATCCTGCGGGTCAGATTCGTGTGTTCTGTTTCTATGATGTGTGAAAGGTTTCAGCATTGTGTGTGATGGTACTGGTGAGCTTGCAGTACAGCTCTTTCATTTGAGTCAGTTTCATGATTTGAGTATGTTCGGATTGTTGCTTATTAGAGCGCTGACTGCGCAAGTTGTGGCTTTAGTCTGTATTGAGGTGTCATATCACCAAAGTAGTTGTGTTGGATTAGATGAGATCATTGGGATCTTTAATGAATACAAACGAATTCGATTTCAGCATGTTGGAGGGATAATATCGAGGTTCGACTCAAAAATTTGCTATGGTCTTTGCCAAAAGAAAAGTGGCTTCATGAATGGTTGATCTGAGAAATGGTTATTGTCGCACCTCCTTTTTCCCGCGCCCGCGGGGCGCATGGGGAGTTTTCTCCAATTAAAGGACAGTCGAAACGGGATTTGTTTATTTGTTTCAGAGTCGCCACCTGGGAATTTTGAGGCGTCCCAAGTCACCAATTATAATCCCTGAATCGAGGAGAATATGACTCTGTTTATTTTTCTGCGAACCAAAAATCCTGAGTAAGGAATTCTGTTAATCCGGAAGAAGGTGTTAGGCATTTCCGAATTCTGTGGTTCTAGCACGGTCGCTTAACTGTTTTTATTATTGGCTTAATCATCTTGATTTTATTAAATATATTGGTGTTATCTGATTTTGCTACCGCTTATACTTATCGTGATTAAGGACCCTTCTTCGAATCGAATTACACGTACGTATATTCGTGTTACAAATTTAAAAATGCGGAATTGTGTCACGCGTACGTGTACACATTAATTTTTTGATAATATATTTATTAAGCACATTTTTTCGAAATTGTGTTGAATCAAGAATATTTATTATTTTTTTTCTTAAATGGTGAACCATACATATTGGGTTTTTATGAAATTGATTTAATGCTTTTAGAAAAATCCTTTTACTAAATATTTGTTCGAAATTGCGCGTACGCATAATCCGAATTTTTGCTTCTAAAATATAATCAGGGTACGCGAACGTATCCCTAATTGCGCAAAAATATTTGCAATGATATTAAGGAATTTTTTAAAAAAATGTTTGTTATATCACGAAAAATCTTGTTTTAAGATATTCTTTAAACTTTGGAAAGTAAACCACAATTTATTAAATATTGACCATTGACTATAATTTCCGAATATAAATCATATTCATTCCAATTATTCAAAGTCAAAGGACAGAATAAAAATATGATTAATACTAACTTTAAAACAAATGTGACATATATATATGCCAAAGAATAAATTGCATTTGAAACCAAAAATAAATGATTCATAAAGGAAGGAAATATTTTCCGGGAATTTTCATGATTATTTAATGCAAATTCTATTTTTTATTACCATTGATTTAAGAAGTTGCCATTTGTGTATATACAAATCAACTTATTCTCACATGCTCGTTTTAATCTTAATAGACCTAATTATTTGGTCACTTTATTTTAGGAAAGTAGATAAGCATCAAATTTATAGAAAAGGCGTTATTATGCAAGTTAATTCAAAAAAGTTACCTTACATATAACCTAATTATTTGGCGTAAATATTCATAACGTTTTAACATCATGATGAGCTATACCAACTTACTTTACTCATATGATTATACCTGTCATCATACCATATAATAACTTATACCAACCTAAACAAAAAATCATATTTGTTACAAAATATTCTACTAATGTAACTTCTTAATCATTACATTCAACTAATGGTATTATGGGATGTAATCAATGGCCCATTTTTATGCCTCACTCCCTGTTTTGACAATTCACGTATATCTATACCAATGAGATTTCGGAATAGCTAACGTTATTACAAAACTTTATATGAATTTCAAAATAAAACAATTTAACTCATAGCTATCAAATTGAATTCACTATTAGTTAACTAACATAAAAATAAAATTAGAACTAATGAACTTGGACAATTGGAAAATAACATTTCAATTCAAGCTTCATTGACGGGTCATGCTGAAATCTCTTTCCGACTTAAAATTTAAAAGACATATACTTGAAAATGGAGGTAGAAGAAGTAAGTTTCAGCAGTTACAGCAGTAACAAATTCAGTAGAATATACTGATGACACAGTAAATCTGATCAAGAATAGGATTCGAAGAGCCCAGATTCACAGTAAGATACTTTGAAAGACACTTCAGATTTTAACTGAACAGTGGAATCACATAAAGTTGAACAAATTCAACAAAAGAACAACATTTCAGATTTCAGTTTTTTTTTCAGTTTCAAATTCAGTTTGTTTCTGATTTCTGTTTTTCTGTTGTTGTATATCTGTGTGTGTGTGTGAATGCTCTTTTGTTCCTTTTCTGTTTCTTTTTGCTCTTTTAAAATTCTCTCTTTCTCACTCAAAAATTCTCTCTTTTTTCTCACTCAAAAAATTCTGCCCTTTCAACTATCTGTCCAGCTCCTGTATTTATACAGGGCTGGTCCTAGGCAATTTAAGTGCTTCTTGGACCCCCTTCTTCTTTTTAAAAAAACAGAAAATCCCATTATGTAAAACCTTTTCCCTGATTTTCAGCAGCCCATTATCCCTTGTTCCCCATTAGTATTATTAACTAATAGCAACTAACATTACATTATAATATACTAGTACTAACACCCTGTTTTTACTGTTTCATTCCCATAAGTGCCCCTGAAATCCTAATGTTATTACTGAAAAATCAGAACCTTCAGCAAAACATATTCTAAAATCTGTACAGACTCAGTTATCTTTCTGATTTACAGCTAAATCAATCCTATTAACCTCCTAAACACAATTGTATTTGACCAACTTTTGTAAACTGGAATTCAAACTAGACATTACAACACTGAATTCAGAACTAACATCATAAGAGCATATTTCTGAAATTATCAAAATCATTCAGACTGGACTTAACATTAAACCAAAATCAAACACACACAGGATCATTGTCAATGCTGACAATGCCCTGAAACTTTTAATGTTCAGACAATAACATATACAACATACATTTGAATTCACTGATTCACAGACAATCATGATTTAATTGACGAGCATTAATCAATTGACTATTTACAACATTTGTCAATAACTAGTCTAAAATAGAAGCAGACTGTTTTAGTCAACATTTTCAGAAATGAAAAAATTCGTAATATAACTAATCGACGAACTTAATCGAGTCGATTACACATATTGTAAATAACCGCAACCAACAGAAACAATTTTCATTCGGATCAAATAGACAGAAATGACAGAATTGATGAAAAATTAACAAGCTATTAATACGGACAACAATACACGTAGAATACACAAAAATAAATAGAAAAATACCTCTGAACTTTAATTAAATTCTGACTCGAACTCAACTTGGACTTCGGATTTTTTTTGTTTGAAATCAAACTGACCTTAGTCGAAGTATTTTCCACTGAAAATACTTCGACTAAGGTCGATTAAACCTCAATCTTCATCATAATCTGAACCGAATCCGGAAGTTTGGTATTTTTTAGGTTTCTTAAAAACTCGATTTGGGATTTAACCATTTCTGGTCAGATTCGAGAAGAACCAAAGATATTCTAGGCACGAGGGAGGCCAGGAGGGTAACTGGTGTGAGTTTGAAACAGATCTGGGTAACTTTTTGTTTGGTCCGAATCTTCAAAAGAAGATTCGAGAAGTTCCGAACGGATTCGAACCTAACAACCAACAGATCCATACTTAGGATGACTAGGGGAAGCCATGGTGTTAATTTGGGGCTGATTGGTTTAGATCAAGTTTTCAGGCCAACCTTCGATTTAAGATTCGAAGAGTTGTGGCCTGATTCGAAGGAAACTAAGGTTGGATTAGTGTAGGGGAGGTTCAGGAGGTCCTAGGGTGTTAAGTTGGTGACCGGCGGCGTTGATGCCGCCGGGTTTCAGGCGAAGGGGAATAGGGGCGGCTAGGGTTAGGGGTCTGTTTGGAACGATGATGAACAGGAGCGGAGAGGGGGGGTGTTCAGTTAGGGGCTGGGTAAGGTTTGGGATTTATATAGGGGTAGGGTGGATTAGTATCGTCCGTTGGATCAATTAGAATGGAGGGCTAGGATCTATTCACTTAACCAAACGATGTCGTTTGGTTTAAGTTGGGGGACGGGTTGAACCGGGTCAATGGATCGGGTAAGGGTCTTGGGTTCGGGTGATGAGATCTTGGCCGTTGGTTGGATTTAATCCAACGGCCCTTGATGAGAGATGACCAAACGACGTCGTTTGGTTCTGGCTTTGAATTGGACCGGACAGGGCTGTTTTGGATTGGGCTGTGAAAGGGATTCAATTGATTTGGGCCTGGATTTTAATCCAGGTCCAAATCTTATAACTTGTATGCAATTTTTTTATTTTCTGATTTTATTAAAAAAAATCCTAATAAAAAAAATCAAAATTACAATAATATTAACTATAATATAATTTTAACTTCTCAAAAATATATTAATCAATCTACAATAATTATTTAACACATAGACAAAACATCAATCAAACAATGAAACATTTGAAATAGAATTAATGCATATTTTTGTGATTTTATTTAAATTAACTTAATTAAATGCGTACTTAAATCCTAGATATACATGAGACATGTACTTTTATTTTTATTTTGTTTAATTATAACAAAACAAACATTTTACGGACATAAACAAATATTTAACACCACGCAAAATTCAGAAATTACACAGTAAAAGAAATTTATTTTATTTTTTGATTTATTTTGGAGTAGTTTTTCGTAAGGCAAAAATTACGTGCTCACAGCTGCCCCTCTTTGTGCGGAAACTTGAAGAGTTTTCGTACAAAGATAAAGTGAGCGGACACGAGCGATTTCTTGCCCGTTCGAATACTCCGTGGGAAGCATTTTTTGAAAGATTTGACCGAACCTCTACTTCAAAGGTTTTCCTACATATCCTTGGCTATAAAGGAATCAGGTCAATGTAGTTCGGGAATTTTTGGTAGCTGGGACTACCATGGGACTGTGATGTTACTGCTGCTCTGTGCTGTTTTTACTGCTTGCTGACCTCCTTATTACACCTTACTTTAAAGGAAATACAAAAAGCTAAATCAGACTATGGTACATGAATTATAAAAATCTTATTTAGATCATGCCCTTGCGTTTCTTGTTGTCTTGATATCTTGGTGACTCTTGGGCATTTGGCTTATTCCGTATTCCTTTTGGAACTCTTGTTGTTTCTTGTTGGGGATTCTGTTGGGCTTCTCTGCTTTATTGATTCTAGGTGTGCTCCTTTATCATATGAGCGGGCTTTTGATTTCAACACTTCAATTGTATTCCCTCGTTCTTCAGGTGGGTGTCTTGACTGCTTTAATTCTTTGCCCTCATTCTCCAGGTAGACGCCTGACTTCTTCTTTTTCTTTATCCTCATTCTCCAGGTGGACGCCTGATTTCTTCAATTCTTTGTCCTCATTCTCCAGGTGGACGCCTGAATTCTTCAATTCTTTGTCCTCATTCTCCAGGTGGACGCCTGACTTCTTCAATTCTCATCCTTATTCTCCAGGTGGACGCCTGATTTCTTCAATTCTTTGTCCTCATTCTCCAGGTGGACGCCTGATTTCTTTAATTCTCATCCTCATTCTTCAGGTGGACGCCTGATTTCTTCAATTCTTATCCTCATTCTCCAGGTGGACGCCTGATTTCTTCAATTCTCATCCTCATTCTCCAGGTGGACGCCTGATTTCTTCAATTCTTTGTCCTCATTCTCCAGGTGGACGCCTGATTTTTTCAATTCTTATCCTCATTCTCCAGGTGGACGCCTGATTTCTTCAATTCTCCATCCTCATTCTCCAGGTGGACGCCTGATTTCTTCAATTCTTTGTCCTCATTCTCCAGGTGGACGCCTGAATTCTTCAATTCTTTGTCCTCATTCTCCAGGTGGACGCCTGACTTCTTCAATTCTTTGTCCTCATTCTCCAGGTGGACGCCTGATTTTTTCAATTCTTATCCTCATTCTCCAGGTGGACGCCTGATTTCTTCAATTCTCATCCTTATTCTCCAGGTGGACGCCTGATTTCTTCAATTCTTTGTCCTCATTCTCCAGGTGGACGCCTGATTTCTTTAATTCTCATCCTCATTCTTCAGGTGGACGCCTGATTTCTTCAATTCTTATCCTCATTCTCCAGGTGGACGCCTGATTTCTTCAATTCTCATCCTCATTCTCCAGGTGGACGCCTGATTTCTTCAATTCTTTGTCCTCATTCTCCAGGTGGACGCCTGACTTCTTCTTTTCTCATCCTCATTTTCCAGGTGGACGCCTGACTTCTTCTTCTTTACCAGTTATTTCCAGACACAAATATTGTATTTGCCCCTGTTTTAAAATCAAAGAAAACTTCGTTAGTTTAAAGCAGGGTGGCTGGTTGTGGTATTCTTGCCGATGGTGATGTTTCTCTTCGTCTTTCTTTATTGCCTTGGAATGATTGAAAAGACTATTTTGTCTTTGTAATTGATCCTTGACTATAGGATTTCCTTCTGTATGTTTTCCTTTAAAACCTTTTAACTGTAATCAAATGCCTCTTCTGACTTTGCTGATCCACTTTTGATTTCCTCTTTCTTACACCCATATTTTATCTCCCACCTTTCGTGGCCGTATTTTGTAGCCTTGGATCTTGGTAGTATACCTTGACATTCTTTCTTATTTGTTTAGAATAAAATTTATCTCAAAGCTTGGAGAAAGTAAGATTATTAGTAGCGAAATACGCTGATTTCGACAATTATAGAATGAAAAGAAAAATCCAATTTTTGGATGACTGTTGGAAAAAGAATAAAAGACTTATCTGATTGGAATTACTGGCACCAATGATCAGGGTATGCATTTCGGATTAATCAACCCAGTCTTTTAATCAATCTCCTTTCAATTGTCTCAAAGAGTTTTCATTGATCAATTTTCCTCATTTTTCACTTCTCCACTTCCCTTTCGCCTTATGGTGCCTGCGAAGGTTTTCACCAATAAGACTCTCTTATTTTACTTTTCTCTCAACTTCCGTCGCCTTATGGTGCCCGTGCGGGTTTTCACCTATAAGACTCTCATTTTTACTTTCTTTCCTTGTTTGTACCACTTCATTTGCTTGCATCAGCATTTTTCTAAGATTGATCGAAAGGTCTTTTTGGTATAAGGTTAGGAATGGAAAAGGTATTAAAAGCTAAATAGCTGTGGTATGGGTTTAAAATTACAACTCTTGGAATCTTTTCTTATTTCCAATACAATTCCTGCCCCAGTTTCTTGATTGGGGTCTCTTGATATTTCTTTTCCGTGCACATTGTGCATGTTGTGCACCCTATGACCGAGCCGTGAGGCGCCTACGTATCCTTCTTTGAGGAATCAGGTCAAACGTAGTTCACTACATAATAGTGAAGATTTTGATCTTTTTTTTTTTTATTATTGATTCCAAGAGAGGTTAGGAAAGAAACAAGCATGGCTCAAAGGGGAAGAAAATGGTATAGTGTTTGGACAGCAGAATAAATTGCCTTTGTCATTTCAATCTTTGAAATAGTGCTAAATACAAACATTCAAAAGTTATGCATAATATCTCTTTACCGCGTCAGAATTGATTGCCATATCTATGCATTTGCCTTCAATATCTGTTAAACATAGTGCACCATTCGATAATACTCTGGTCACAATGAATGGTCCTTGCCAATTCGGAGCAAATTTGCCTTTTGCTTCAACCTGATGTGGAAGAATGCGTTTCAGCACATGCTGACCTACTTCGAACTTCCGGGGACGCACCTTTTTGTTGTATGCTCTTTCTATTCTTCTTTGATATAATTGACCATGGCATACTGCGGTCAATCGTTTTTCATCAATCAAATTTAACTGTTCTAGACGGGTTTTGACCCATTCATCATCATCAATCTTTGCTTCGGCAATGATCCGAAGGGAAGGAATCTCAATTTCTGCAGGAATTACTGCTTCGGTGCCGTATACCAACAAATAAGGAGTTGCTCCTACTGAAGCCTGATGTGGAAGAATGCGTTTCAGCACATGCTGACCTACTTCGAACTTCCGGGGACGCACCTTTTTGTTGTATGCTCTTTCTATTCTTCTTTGATATAATTGACCATGGCATACTGCGGTCAATCGTTTTTCATCAATCAAATTTAACTGTTCTAGACGGGTTTTGACCCATTCATCATCATCAATCTTTGCTTCGGCAATGATCCGAAGGGAAGGAATCTCAATTTCTGCAGGAATTACTGCTTCGGTGCCGTATACCAACAAATAAGGAGTTGCTCCTACTGAAGTGCGAACAGTAGTGCGGTATCCCAATAATGCAAAGGGTAATTTTTCATGCCATTGTTTTGAACCTTCTACCATTTTCCGCAGTATCTTCTTTATGTTTTTGTTGGCTGCTTCTACTGCTCCATTCGCCTTGGGCCGATATGGGGTAGAGTTATGATGTGTAATCTTAAACTGTTGACATACTTCTTTCATTAAGTTGCTGTTAAGATTAGCACCGTTATCTGTGATGATCACCTTCGGGATTCCGAATCGACATATGATATTTGAGTGGACAAAATCGACCACAGCTTTCTTGGTCACTAATTTGAATGTCTTGGCCTCAACCCATTTGGTAAAATAATCAATAGCTACCAGAATGAATCTGTGACCATTGGATGCTGCCGGTTCAATTGGTCCAATCACATCCATGCCCCAAGCGACGAAAGGCCATGGTGCCGACATTGTGTGCAACTCGGATGGTGGAGAATGAATCAAATCTCCGTGTATTTGGCATTGATGACATTTGCGCACAAAATTGATACAATCTCTCTCCATGGTAAGCCAATAGTAACCAGCTCGGAGGATTTTCTTTGCCAACACATATCCACTCATGTGGGGTCCGCAAATTCCTGAATGTACTTCAGTCATGACAGTTGTAGCTTGTCTGGCATCTATGCATCTTAATAATCCAAGATCTGGTGTTCTTTTATACAAAACTCCTCCGCTTAAGAAGAATCCATTTGCTAATCGCCTGATGGTCCTCTTTTGATCTCCTGTGGCTTGTGCGGGATATATGCTCATCCTGATATATTCCTTGATGTCGTGGAACCATGGTTCTCCATCAAATTCTTCTTCAACCATATTGAAATAAGTGTGCTGATTGTGGATTTGAATATGTATTGGATCCACATAAGCTTTGTCTGGATGGTGCAACATTTATGCTAGAGTAGCCAATGCATCAGCAACTTCATTATGGATTCTGTGAATATGTTGGAATTCCACTGATTGAAACCGCTGACAAAGATCATGTAGACATTGTCGGTATGGTATGAGCTTCAAATCTCGGGTTTCCCATTCTCCTTGAATTTGATGTACCAAAAGATCCGAATCTCCCATGACTAAGATTTCTCATATACCCATGTCTGCAGCTATCCTTAACCCCAAAATGCAAGCTTCATATTCAGCCATATTATTGGTGCAATAAAATCGTAGTTGAGCCATAACAGGATAGTGATGCCCTGTTTCAGAAATGATTACAGCTCCTATTCCGACTCCTTTCATGTTAGCAGCTCCATCAAAGAAAAGTTTCCAGCCAGGTTTTTCAATTTGCTCCACCTCGTCGATATGCATTGTTTCCTCATCAGGAAAATAAGTCTTCAGCGGCTCATATTCCTCATCGACCGGGTTTTCGGCTAAATGATCGGCCAGTTCTTGAGCCTTCATTGCAGTCCGAGTCACATAGACGATGTCGAATTCTGTGAGCAATATCTGCCACTTTGCAAGTCTTCCTGTTGGCATAGGCTTTTGAAAAATGTATTTCAATGGATCCAACCTAGAAATGAGGTAAGTAGTGTAGGATGACAAATAGTGTTTTAATTTTTGAGCTACCCATGTTAGGGCGCAACATGTCTTTTCCAGATGAGTATACTTAACCTCATAAGCTGTGAACTTCTTGCTAAGGTAGTAGATGGCCTGTTCTTTTCTGCCAGTGAGGTCATGCTGTCCCAATACACAACGAAATGAATTTTCCAAAACCGTCAAGTAAAGAATCAAAGGTCTTCCTGGCTCTGGCGGGACCAACACGGGTGGGTTTGATAAGTACCCTTTTATTTTATCGAACGCTTCCTGACACTCATCGGTCCATTTGATTGCAGCATCCTTTTTTAACAATTTGAAAATTGGCTCGCAGGTTGTTGTGAGCTGAGCAATAAACCTACTGATATAATTTAATCTTCCCAACAAACTCATTACTTCAGTTTTGTTTCTTGGGGGTGGCAGTTCTTGGATGGCTTTGATCTTTGATGGGTCTAGCTCGATGCCTCGTCGACTGACTATGAATCCCAGCAATTTTCCAGATGGAACTCCGAATGCGCACTTGGCAGGGTTAAGCTTGAGGTTGTACCTGCGAAGTCTTAAGAAGAACTTCCTCAAATCCCCAACGTGGTTGGTCTGATGCTTTGATTTTATGATTACATCATCCACGTATACCTCAATTTCCTTGTGTATCATATCATGAAACACTGTGGTCATTGCTCTCATATAGGTTGCTCCGGCGTTCTTCAAACAGAATGGCATTACCCTGTAGCAATAAGTTCCCCATGGTGTGATGAATGCCGTCTTTTCTGCATCTTCTTCATCCATTAGAATTTGATGATATCCGGCATAACAGTCCACGAAAGATCCTATATCATGCTTGGCACAATTGTCGATCAAGATATGGATATTGGGTAATGGGAAATTATCCTTTGGACTTGCTTTGTTGAGATTGCGATAGTCGACGCATACTCTAATTTTGCCGTCTTTCTTTGGCACAGGAACGATATTAGCTAACCAAACAGGATATCGAGTGACTCGAATGACCTTTGCTTCCAATTGTTTGGTGATTTCTTCTTTAATTCTCACACTCATATCAGGCTTGAATTTTCTCAACCTCTGCTTGACAGGAGGCACTGTTGGATCGGTGGGCAATTTGTGGACCACTAAATCAGTGCTCAAGCCCGGCATGTCGTCATACGACCATGCAAAAATATCTTTGAATTCTATGAGTGCTTTAATTAACTCCTCTCGGATTTTTGGCTCGAGATGGACACTTATTTTAGTTTCTCGGACATTACTCGTGTCCCCTATATTGACATCCTCGGTATCATTCAAGTTAGGTTTGATTTTTTCCTCAAAGTGAATTAACTCTTTACTAATCTCTTCAAAAACCTCATCTTCATCATATTCTGATTCATAATCACAATATGTTTCTTGAATTAATATTTCGGAATCAGATTGATTTTTAAGACTGGGCTGAAGATTCCTCATGCATGCCATATCACTAGAGCCAGCATAAAAAGAACTGTACAAAAAAGAAGAAAAAGAAAAGAAAGCTATTAGGAATGATAATAAAAAGGAAACTGCTTTTTATTGGATAATGAAAAATAACTAGGTTTTGCACGCTTCAAACCAACTGTAAGATAAATTTTGGGATTACAACCCTGAAATATCCCAAACAAACTGAAAAAAAAAATCAAAATAAACTACCAAGACTCCTTTCGAATTGGGAGAGAAGTGGCTTTCCAATTATTGAGCTTTGTTTTTGGTCCAACGAATTGAACTTCTGCGTTGCTACACCCTTCTCCGTCTTCCAGCATATTTACATCACTAAACAATTTCTCGAACCTTTCAATTAATTCCTCCTCAGGATTGACCTGGGATTTAGGAATTGTTGTTATCAGGCGATTTTTAGCACCGGTCTTGACAAAAGACTTCAACAGCTGTGGTACTGGTTTTGGAAGAACCCATGCTTGGTGTTTCAACTTCCTGGCTCTCATCACGTCATTGGCGGTTGGTGTGAATCCTAAACCGAATGTTCCCCAGTTCTCGGGGAGAGATACTGGTTGTACAATTCCTTGCAAAGATAAGCCCAGACCTTTGCCGGGTATAAAGCCATTCTTCAGCATTTCATAAGCTACCATGACTGATGTAGAGGATACCTTTGGATTCGCAAGGTATTTTCCTTCTGGAATTTTCTCTACCGACACTGTGTCTGACACTTGGTATACCCATGGTCCTTGGTCAATTTCTGCTCCCTCAACTGGTACAATGGTGCTGTTGTGAGCATTTAAATTTTCTTCTCCATGCACGACTATTTCTTGATGGTCCCATTCAAACTTGACAACCTGATGTAATGTTGACGGGACTGCTTTAGCAGCATGGATCCATGGTCGACCCAACAACAAGTTGTAAGAAACAGTCATGTCCAAAACTTGGAATTCCATTGTGAATTCAACTGGCCCTATAGTTAGTTCCAACACTATGTCGCCAAATGAATCTCTACTTCCACCGTCAAATCCTCGTACGCAGATACTGTTCTTTTGAATCCTCTCCTCTTTAATTTTTAATTTGTTTAAAGTGGAGAGAGGGCATATGTTTGCACTGGACCCATTGTCGACCAATACTCGGGTTACTACGGAGTTTTCACATTTCACGGTGAGGTAAAGAGCTCTGTTGTGCTCGGTACCTTCCACAGGTAATTCATCATCAGCAAATGTAATCCTGTTCGTCTCAAAGATTCTGTTGGCTATTTTGCCCAAATGATTTACAGAGATCTTTTCAGGAACATGAGCTTCATTCAGGATTTTCATCAATGCCAGATGGTGTTCCTCTGAATGGATCAGTAATGATAACAATGAAATTTGAGCGGGGGTCTTCTTTAATTGATCCACAACAGAATAATCATGGAGCTTCATTTTTCTTAAAAACTCCTCCGCCTCTTCTTCCGTCACAGCTTTCTTCGTGGGCATTGGATTGTTTTTAGTTTTTCTCAACTCTTCAGGAGTAAAACATCTTCCCGATCGAGTCAAACCTTGTACCTCACACACTTCTTCCTTGATTTCTTTGCCTTTGTACATTACGGTCACCCGTTCATAATTCCATGGGATGGCTTTGTTGTTGATGATTGGCAGCTGAATTACAGGTGCAATAATAACCCGATCTGTACGTGCTCCTTCCACAATTACGACGGGTTTGTTAGCAACCCCTGGTACTATCACCTTTGTCCTCTCTTGTTTTGCGGCAACTTTGTTCGATGATCCCTCATCGACTATCATAGACGGTTCACCACCATTCTTGTTATGCTTAGACACCGACTTCTCCTCCATTAACTGCTTATCTGGCTTGGTTTCAAGAGACTTGATCATCATGACAGTTTGTGACGGCTACTTTGTCTCCCCATCAGCTTGTATGATTTCTATCATATTAGCCTCTTGATGGGCTGGCATTGGATTTCTATTGATATTTGGAGCTTCGGGGGTTTGAACCTCGATTTTATTAGTATCAATCAGCTCTTGTATTGCATTTTTCAAATGCCAACATTTCTCTGTATCATGGCCTGGTGTACCGGAGCAATATTCACAGCTAATTGTGTAATCCAGATTCTTTGGTGGAGGATTGGGTAGCTTGGATTGTATTGGTCTCAACATGTCTAACTGTCTTAGCCTGTGGAACAGACTAGTGTAAGACTCTCCCAATGGAGTATAAGTTTTCTTTTTCCGTTCCCTTTCTCCCCTGAATGCTGGTCTAGGCCTGAAACCTGGTCCGGGATAAGCTCGGGGGTAGGTATTTGGTGTGACAGGAGCACGCCAATTGGTGTGAACAGGTGGCTGATTGTATGCTTGAGCGTGGTTAATGGCGAAATGAGGCTCTGAAGGGTGATAGTAATGTTGGGATGAATCATGGTGGTAAGCTGATTGGCGAGGTCGTTGCTGATTATAGTAAAGCGGTGAACCCCTGGGTCCTGGCCAAATTCCTGAATCAACTACGGTTGCTTCCTCCCTCTTCTTTCTTCCGATTCCTCCTACCCCGCCTTGAATAGCTTGAGTAGTTGCTTTAATTGCTGAATAGCTCATGATTTTGTTTGTCTTGAGGCCTTCTTCTACCATACCTCCCATCTTCACTACCTCGTTGAATGATTTTCCAACCGCTGAAACCAAGTGGGCGTAGTAAGTTGGTTCCAAGGCTTGGAGGAAGTAGTCTACCATTTCGCTCTCCTTCATAGGAGGATCCACTCTTGCCGCCTGTTCTCTCCACCGAAAACCGTACTCTCTGAAACTTTCATTGTGTTTCTTCTCAAATTTGGTCAAAGATAATCGATCTGGGATGATTTCCAAATTGTATTGGAAATGGTATGCGAATGCCTGTGCCAGGTCATCCCAGGTGTACCATCTTCCATGGTCTTGGCGTGTATACCACTCCAAAGCTGATCCGCTTAGACTTTGACTGAAGTAAGCCATCAATAATTCATCCTTTCCCCCAGCTCCTCGCATCTTGCTACAGAAACCCCTTAGGTGGGCTACTGGGTCGCCGTGCCCGCTGTATAGGTCAAATTTGGGCATCTTGAAGCCAAATGGCAATTGTACATTAGGGAATAAGCATAAATCTTTGTAGGCTACACTGACTTGCCCACCTAATCCTCGCATGTCTCGGAACGACTGTTCTAGACTTTTGACCTTCCTGAACATCTCTTCTTGTTCAGCATTTTTGGCTGGCTTGTTAATTTCGGTTGGGAGATCAAACTGAGGAGCAGGTGAATTGATTTCGGAGGCTTTGAAGGTGGGCTCCGGGGGTAATATTGGTTGTCTTGGGCCTGAAATGTAGGCTCACTAGGAGATTTGTGGAATGTAGCAGGGGGAGGTGCTACAAAAACAGGAGTCATAGGTGGAGGAAGGTACGGAACTGGTTTTGGAGGTGGAGACTGTGGTGTCTGAGAGGTGGTGCCTCGGTAGTGCTGATAAATGGGGAAACTTGGGGATAATTCAGTGGTGATATTATCCTGAGTTTGGATTATTGATGGAGCAGGGTTATTTGGGTAAGATGGGGGCAACTGTCCTGTAGACCAAGCTTGATACATTTCTACCATTTGCTGTTTGAGCTTAAGCATTTCTTCTTTCATTTTCCCGACATCCATCTCTTCTATCTCCATACTTGTGTCAACATCTGGGATAGACATACTTTCGGGTATTGGTCCTTTTGATCTTGTGTGATAGTGATAATATGCCAGTATACTCTTTAGAGAAACTAACTGGTTGAATTCTGAAAATGGACAAACTTGTTAGTTTCGAGAGTTTAACACATATATAATCACACGTTGAGATGCAATGCTCCTAGACAAATAATCCCTTTCTATTATGCATTCGCTCGGTTGCTTGTATCGTCCCAGCTTTTGAAATTTTTTATTGTTATTCACTTTTATTTATTACAGATATCTTTATCGTGGTGATCGACTCTTAGAGATTGCCTATGTATTATGTCAAACATGAATCAGACCTTGCGTAGTTCGGACCAAAGTCAATCATGTTTATTTATTACACAAAGATGGAATTACATTCGAAAACTTTAAGAAAATAGCTTGAAATACACACACTTAAATCAGAATAAAAGATACAATTCATAACATCTCACAAAATGCCCCACTTTCCACTTTTGTTCTCTAATATTGGACTATTTGCTCAATGTGGGGCTTGACCTGGATGGCCTCCCAGCGTACGATACATCCTTTCCAACTCTATTGCTAGATGACGAGCAAAAGTGGGCGCATGCTCTGTAAACCTTTCATAATCCATTCCTTGGCAGTTTACATAACTTTGAGATGTGAAGACTGCCAAGTCGTGGACTTGTGCCCTGAAACCTTGGAGACGTTGGTCTTGGTCTTGCAATTGCTGCTGACGAGTGGTGGCTATGTCTCTGACACGGTTTTCACGATCTAAAGCTGATTCTAATAGAGCTCGGAGTCTGGCCTGCTCTAATCTTGCTTGTGATCTTTCCCTGTCGAGGTCTGCTTGTTGGTATTCTCTGTTGCATCTTCTTGCCTCTTCTAGTTGTGTACGAAGCTGGTCTTCTGATCGCATCCAATAGTCTTTTTCCTTCTTGAATTGAGCCTTGTCTTTTTCGGATTGCCTATCCTGGCGTTCCTTGTTAGATATGGCTTCTTCATTTAATTGTTGGATCCTTTCTTTTGCTTTGCTCAATGCCCTTTCGTTTTCTGCAAGAATGGAGTCAAAATCTTGCATTTTTTCGAAGAGATTGGCGATGGTTTTTTGATCTTTCCAGCTTCTCTTTGGCGTTTCAGAGACTCTTTTCATTTTTTGGAATCGAGCATGAAGATTTTCATTCTCACAAGCTAGACTCTTTTTCTCGCCTTTGGCTTCTTGTTCTTGCAAATCTTTCTCCAAACTGAGGCTTCTTAGATTTTCTTTTAGGGCATGGATAGTGGCTTTGTACCCTTTTTCTTTTTCTCCCCAGATTAACCGCTCTTGGATTTTATCATTGAAATTTTGAACATGGGGTCTTTTTGTTGGCCTTTTTAGCTCAGGTTCCGGTGCATCATCCACGCGGGACCGCTTTTCGAACCACCTTGCATATCCAGGATTTATCTCACCCTTGGTAGCGTCTAGGACTTGAGTATCACTTTTCAAGTATCGGCACCCATTCCACATCTGCTGAAGTAGAGCTTCGGGAATAGTGGCTTCTGGGTGTAATTCGATTACTTGCATACTCAAATCTTCCTCATCAGGAACTATTTGATATCTCCCTAGTTGCCTTAGGACTCTTAGTGGTGCATATGGCTGAATGCTTCTCAATCCCAATAGTAGTAGATAACTATTTGAGGTTGACATATGTATTACTTCTCTCATCGGGAGCCATCCCAGAGTCCATTCAATTTGATTTGCCGTTAAAGCCTTTAGATGAGATACCCATGCTTCTATCCCTTCTGGAGCTTGGTAATTTTTTGTTCTTTCCTCATAGCTCTCGATGCAATTAGCTCTGTTCGACCCATACTGTATGATCTTGGGTTGTTGTTGGAGATGTTCAATCACCCACATTTGCAACAAAATTTTGCATCCTTCGAAAACCTTCGCCCCTGATTTGCATAAAGTCAAAGCCCGATAAATATCTGACAGAATGATGGGGACAAGGGTGTGATTTTCTTTAGTGGTGAGGATTTGCACAATTTTTGCGGTGCGAATATCAATTGTTCGCTCTTTATTTGGGAAGACCATGACTCCTAGAAAAGCCACCATGAAAGCAAATCGTCGGTGTATCTGCCAAGTGTCTTTGTTTTGCTTATTAGTAAGGCCTTTCTCATGAATTTCGAACCCATCTGACTTTCCAAATCTGGAATACAAAAAGTTGAAGGAACAACATCCATTGATGACATTGCTTTTCCTAATTTGACTGCTGATGTTCAGAAGACCGAAGAATCGATGTATTGAAGGAGCTTTTGTGAATATCAAGCTTTGATTTCTTAAACTTCCGTCAAAACCAACATAGCCAGCTACCTCCTCTAATGTAGGAGTAAGCTCGAAGTCAGAGAAACGGAACACATTGTGAACAGGGTCCCAGAAAGTTACTAATGCCGTAATCAGATCATCCCGAGGCTCAACTTTCATAATGTCCGTGAGATTTCCCAAATGCTTGACGACCCATTTTTGACCGTCTTCGCCCAAATCATACCACCACATTTGAAGCTGACATAAAAATTCCTCCGTACTTGTGGATGAGGGGATTTGTGTAGTGCTCATTTTGTATCTGAAATTTAATTTTAATAAAGTCAAAATTTATACTAAAATCATTTTCGAAATTTTTTCTTTTATTTTTTTTTAAAAAAAAAATTAAAACTATATTTTTTCGAAAATTTTAAGGCAACCCATTTTATTCCTTGCTTCTTACCATGATTTTATTTAAACTGGTCAACAAGCATGTTCGAGGCAAATGAATGCACAAGTAGCAAGTAGGATGCATCATGATGGTCTTTTAATTTTTTGGTTCACCTGTCCTAGACAGACCCAACCCCTGTGTTGAGTCTCCAAGGGCAAATGCATATGATGCAAATATTCGTTCCTACTAGGGATCCGGTACATGGCTGAGTTATTCTAAGTGTAAAACCTTAGGTTGATTGTTCTAAACCTGGCTTACCCAAATGGACAGTTTGAGCCGAAGTGGGGGTAACGTACAGGGAGCACGAAAGTCTGCCCGGCCTAGTTACTTGTCCCAACTCCGTCTTATTTGGTATGACTTTAACAGAAAGGTGGGTCACGCGCACGTGTACACCATAAATTCAGAAGACTCAGAAAGAAGGGGGTTTCGTAGCAGTTGTATATATTCACAATTCAAATAATATTAAAGCGGTAAAAAAAACATTTGGCATATTAGCATATAAACAGTTGAAAATTATATAGTAAGTAAAGCCAATAAAACAGATATTTTAAGCTCGAATTCTTTAAACCCTGAACCAATGGTTCTGGGTTAAGATAACACTTTTGTCCCCAGCAGAGTCGCCAGAGCTGTCGCACCTCCTTTTTCCCGCGCCCGCGGGGCGCGTGGGGAGTTTTCTCCAATTAAAGGACAGTCGAAACGGGATTTGTTTATTTGTTTCAGAGTCGCCACCTGGGAATTTTGAGGCGTCCCAAGTCACCAATTATAATCCCTGAATCGAGGAGAATATGACTCTGTTTATTTTTCTGCGAACCAAAAATCCTGAGTAAGGAATTCTGTTAATCCGGAAGAAGGTGTTAGGCATTTTCGAATTCCGTGGTTCTAGCACGGTCGCTTAACTGTTTTTATTATTGGCTTAATCATCTTGATTTTATTAAATATATTGGTGTTATCTGATTTTGCTACCGCTTATACTTATCGTGATTAAGGACCCTTCTTCGAATCGAATTACGCGTACGTATATTCGTGTTATAAATTTAAAAATGCGGAATTGTGTCACGCGTACGTGTACACAATAATTTTTTGATAATATATTTATTAAGCACATTTTTTCGAAATTGTGTTGAATCAAGAATATTTATTTTTTTCTTAAATGGTGAACCATACATATTGGGTTTTTATGAAATTGATTTAATGCTTTTAGAAAAATCCTTTTACTAAATATTTGTTCGAAATTGCGCGTACGCATAATCCGAATTTTTGCTTCTAAAATATAATCAGGGTACGCGAACGTATCCCTAATTGCGCAAAAATATTTGCAATGATATTAAGGAATTTTTTAAAAAAATGTTTGTTATATCACGAAAAATCTTGTTTTAAGATATTCTTTAAACTTTGGAAAGTAAACCACAATTTATTAAATATTGACCATTGACTATAATTTCCGAATATAAATCATATTCATTCCAATTATTCAAAGTCAAAGGACAGAATAAAAATATGATTAATACTAACTTTAAAACAAATGTGACATATATATATGCCAAAGAATAAATTGCATTTGAAACCAAAAATAAATGATTCATAAAGGAAGGAAATATTTTCCGGGAATTTTCATGATTATTTAATGCAAATTCTATTTTTTATTACCATTGATTTAAGAAGTTGCCATTTGTGTATATACAAATCAACTTATTCTCACATGATCGTTTTAATCTTAATAGACCTAATTATTTGGTCACTTTATTTTAGGAAAGTAGATAAGCATCAAATTTATAGAAAAGGCGTCATTATGCAAGTTAATTCAACAAAGTTACTTTACATATAACCTAACTATTTGGCGTAAATATTCATAACGTTTTAACATCATGATGAGCTATACCAACTTACTTTACTCATATGATTATACCTGTCATCATACCATATAATAACTTATACCAACCTAAACAAAAAATCATATTTGTTACAAAATATTCTACTAATGTAACTTCTTAATCATTACATTCAACTAATGGTATTATGGGATGTAATCAATGGCCCATTTTTATGCCTCACTCCCTGTTTTGACAATTCACGTATATCTATACCAATGAGATTTCAGAATAGCTAACATTATTACAAAACTTTATATGAATTTCAAAATAAGACAATTTAACTCATAGATATCAAATTGAATTCACTATTAGTTAACTAACATAAAAATAAAATTAGAACTAATGAACTTGGACAATTGGAAAATAACATTTCAATTCAAGCTTCATTGACGGGTCATGCTGAAATCTCTTTCCGACTTAAAATTTAAAAGACATATACCTGAAAATGGAGGTAGAAGAAGTAAGTTTCAGCAGTTACAGCAGTAACAAATTCAGTAGAATATACTGATGACACAGTAAATCTGATCAAGAATAGGATTCGAAGAGCCCAGATTCACAGTAAGATACTTTGAAAGACACTTCAGATTTTAACTGAACAGTGGAATCACATAAAGTTGAACAAATTCAACAAAAGAACAACATTTCAGATTTCAGTTTTTTTTTCAGTTTCAAATTCAGTTTGTTTCTGATTTCTGTTTTTCTGTTGTTGTATATCTGTGTGTATGTGTGAATGCTCTTTTGTTCCTTTTCTGTTTCTTTTTCCTCTTTTAAAATTCTCTCTTTCTCACTCAAAAATTCTCTCTTTTTTCTCACTCAAAAAATTCTGCCCTTTCAACTGTCTGTCCAGCTCCTGTATTTATACAGGGCTGGTCCTAGGCAATTTAAGTGCTTCTTGGACCCCCTTCTTCTTTTTTAAAAAAACAGAAAATCCCATTATGTAAAACCTTTTCCCTGATTTTCAGCAGCCCATTATCCCTTGTTCCCCATTAGTATTATTAACTAATAGCAACTAACATTACATTATAATATACTAGTACTAACACCCTGTTTTTACTGTTTCATTCCCATAAGTTCCCCTGAAATCCTAATGTTATTACTGAAAAATCAGAACCTTCAGCAAAACATATTCTAAAATCTGTACAGACTCAGTTATCTTTCTGATTTACAGCTAAATCAATCCTATTAACCTCCTAAACACAATTGTATTTGACCAACTTTTGTAAACTGGAATTCAAACTGGACATTACAACACTGAATTCAGAACTAACATCATAACAGCATATTTCTGAAATTATCAAAATCATTCAGACTGGACTTAACATTAAACCAAAATCAAACACACACAGGATCATTGTCAATGCTGACAATGCCCTGAAACTTTTAATGTTCAGACAATAACATATACAACATACATTTGAATTCACTGATTCACAGACAATCATGATTTAATTGACGAGCATTAATCAATTGACTATTTACAACATTTGTCAATAACTAGTCTAAAATAGAAGCAGACTGTTTTAGTCAACATTTTCAGAAATGAAAAAATTCGTAATATAACTAATCGACGAACTTAATCGAGTCGATTACACATATTGTAAATAACCGCAACCAACAGAAACAATTTTCATTCGGATCAAATAGACAGAAATGACAGAATTGATGAAAAATTAACAAGCTATTAATACGGACAACAATACACGTAGAATACACAAAAATAAATAGAAAAATACCTCTGAACTTTAATTAAATTCTGACTCGAACTCAACTTGGACTTCGGATTTTTTTTTGTTTGAAATCAAACTGACCTTAGTCGAAGTATTTTCCACTGAAAATACTTCGACTAAGGTCGATTAAACCTCAATCTTCATCATAATCTGAACCGAATCCGGAAGTTTGGTATTTTTTAGGTTTCTTAAAAACTCGATTTGGGATTTAACCATTTCTGGTCAGATTCGAGAAGAACCAAAGATATTCTAGGCACGAGGGAGGCCAGGAGGGTAACTGGTGTGAGTTTGAAACAGATCTGGCTAACTTTTTATTTGGTCCGAATCTTCAAAAGAAGATTCGAGAAGTTCCGAACGGATTCGAACCTAACAACCAACAGATCCATACTTAGGATGACTAGGGGAAGCCATGGTGTTAATTTGGGGCTGATTGGTTTAGATCAAGTTTTCAGGCCAACCTTCGATTTAAGATTCGAAGAGTTGTGGCCTGATTCGAAGGAAACTAAGGTTGGATTAGTGTAGGGGAGGTTCAGGAGGTCCTAGGGTGTTAAGTTGGTGACCGGCGGCGTTGATGCCGCCGGGTTTCAGGCGAAGGGGAATAGGGGCGGCTAGGGTTAGGGGTCTGTTTGGAACGATGATGAACAGGAACGGAGAGGGGGGTGTTCAGTTAGGGGCTGGGTAAGGTTTGGGATTTATATAGGGGTAGGGTGGATTAGTATCGTCCGTTGGATCAATTAGAATGGAGGGCTAGGATCTATTCACTTAACCAAACGATGTCGTTTGGTTTAAGTTGGGGGACGGGTTGAACCGGGTCAATGGATCGGGTAAGGGTCTTGGGTTCGGGTGATGAGATCTTGGCCGTTGGTTGGATTTAATCCAACGGCCCTTGATGAGAGATGACCAAACGACGTCGTTTGGTTCTGGCTTTGAATTGGACCGGACAGGGCTGTTTTGGATTGGGCTGTGAAAGGGATTCAATTGATTTGGGCCTGGATTTTAATCCAGGTCCAAATCTTATAACTTGTATGCAATTTTTTTATTTTCTGATTTTATTAAAAAAAATCCTAATAAAAAAAATCAAAATTACAATAATATTAACTATAATATAATTTTAACTTCTCAAAAATATATTAATCAATCTACAATAATTATTTAACACATAGACAAAACATCAATCAAACAATGAAACATTTGAAATAGAATTAATGCATATTTTTGTGATTTTATTTAAATTAACTTAATTAAATGCGTACTTAAATCCTAGATATACATGAGACATGTACTTTTATTTTTATTTTGTTTAATTATAACAAAACAAACATTTTACGGACATAAACAAATATTTAACACCACGCAAAATTCAGAAATTACACAGTAAAAGAAATTTATTTTATTTTTTGATTTATTTTGGAGTAGTTTTTCGTAAGGCAAAAATTACGTGCTCACAGTTATGGATTACTGCGTGTTTCATTTATCATTGGCAGTATATGAAAGTGTTGGAATGAGACTTTAGTTGATAAGAGATTTTCTATCGATTTTCGGTTGTTGTGCGCAGCTGCCGTGATTAAAAGTTATCGCTACAAGTATTTGAGTTATGTGGTATATCATGTAATTGCACCTGAGGTTGCAGGTATGGGTTATTACAACTTGTTCGAACCTATTCAGAGTACAGATGTGAGATTTTGATCTTGTGGATTATTTCGGAAGTGGAAAAGTGGTTCTAAGGTTTGTGGGCAAGGTTGGATTGTGAAATTTTAATTACAATGTGTTATCGAACCTATATGAGATAGGGTGATATGGTTTCACCCCCGGGTATAAGCATAGTAAGGTTATTCAGTGATTGGTTGGCTTTTGGAACAACTCTGGGTACGTTCGACGACGAACGTATGTTTAAGTGGGGGAGGATGTAACGACTTGACCGGTCGTTTTGAACTTTTGCACTTTGCTCGCCAATTCTCGGGCATGACTTTCCCTGTGTGATGTATTATGACTTATGTAAATCGTTGGTTTTGATTTTCAGGGTAATCATAATGAATTTGGAAGAACAGTTCTCAGTTTGAAGCTTGAAATTTGAAAGGTTTGACCAAGATTTGATTTGTTGGTGTATGATCTCGAATCGAATTTTTTTGAGTTGTCTAGCTCAGTTAGGTGATTTGGGACTTAGGATCGTGATCGAAATGCATTTTGGAGGTCCGTGGAAGGTTTAGGCTTGAATTGACGAAATTTAGATTTTTTTTTCCGGTTGATAGGTGAGATTTTGATATAGGGGTTGGAATGGAATTCTGAAAGTTGCAGTAGTTCCGTTGTGGCATTTGGAATGTGTGTCCAAAATTTTAGGTCATTCGGACGTAGTTTGGTATACTTTTTTATCGAAAGAGTAATTCGGAAGATTTTGGAAGCTTAGGCTTGAATCCGATGTGTTTTGGTTGATTCGATGTTGTTTGAAGCGTTTTGAAGATTGGTATAAGTTTGAATAAGGTTATGGGATATGTTTGTTCTTTTGGTTGAGCACCGAAGGCCTCGGGGTGATTTTGGATGGTTGACGGTGAAGTTTGGAATTTTGGTGAGTTGCAAATTTTCTGCTTCTGTTTTTTCCGCACCTGCGGATTGGGGACCGCAGGTGCGATGCAGCAGATGCGTGGTATTAGGACGCAAAAACGGAAGAAGGTGAGGTAGGTTGTGACTGCAGAAGTGGTTGGGTAACCGCACCCGTGGTGGCGCAGGTGCAGATATAGCATTGCAGATGTGGAAAGTTGGGAATAAGTGAAAAATCGCAGAAGCGGCACTTGGACCGCAAAAGCGGTACCGCATATGCGGTGGATTGACCGCAGATGCGAAAATGCCTGGGTCTAAAAGTATATCCCGTTCTTGGATTTGTCATCAAAGGCTTGAACATGCGGTGTTTTTATGGGCCTTCTAGGATAAGGTTTTGGTGCATCATCCACATAGGATCTTTTCTCAAACCACCTAGCATAACCCAGATTTATGTCACCTTTCGCAGGATCTGGAACTTGGGTATCATCTTTCAAGTATCGATAACCATTCCAAATCCGCTGGATTAAAGCCCCAGGGAGAGTGGCTTCGGGGTGTAGCTCAATCACTTGCACACTCAAATCTCCATCATCAGGCACCACTTGGTATCTCCCTAGCTGTCTTAGAACTCTCTGTGGCGCATACGGCTGAACACTTCTTAAACCCAACAACAGCAAATAACTCTTTAAGGTTGACATGTGTATCACCTCTCTTACCGGGAGCCATCCCAAAGTCCACTCAATTTGACTTGCCATTAAAGATCTTAAATGGGATATCCAAGCTTCCACCCCTTTTGGAGATTTATAATCTTTTATTCTTTCTTCATAACTCTCGATGAAATTGTCCTTGCTTGGACCACACTGCATGAACTTGGGGTGATGTCGGAGATGTTCAGTCAACCACATTTGCAACAAAATATTGCCCCCTTCGAAGAATTTTGCCCCTGATTTACACAAAGTCAACGCCCGATAAATGTCTGAGAGAATGATCGGGGCAAGAGTGTGATGTTCTTTGGTAGTGAGGACTTGTACGACTCTGGCTATGCGAATATCAATCGTCCGCTCTTTGTTTGGGAAGACCATGATTCCCAGAAAAGCCACCATGAAAGCGAAGCGACGGTGAATCTGCCAGGTGTCCTTGTTTTGTTTGTTAGTAAGGCCCTTTTCATGAATTTCAAATCCATACGGCTTTCCGAACCTTGAATATAGGAAGTTGAAAGAACAACATCCTTTGACAATGTTGCTTTTTCTGATTTGATTACTGATATTCAGAAGACCAAGAATCGGTGTACTGAGGGAGCCTTTGGGATATGGTTTCTCAAATCTCCGTCAAAACCGGAATATCCAGCTATTTCTTCTAATGTGGGAGTAAGCTCGAAATCAGAGAAGCAAAAGACATTGTGAACAGGGTCCCAAAAAGTCACTAGTGCCGTAATCAAATCATCGCGTGGTTTAACATTCATAATATCTGTGAGAGCTCCCAAATACTTAATGACCCATTTCTGACCATCTCCTCCTAACTCATGCCACCACATCTGAAGCCGAAATAGAAACGCATCTACATCTGTGAACGGTGGGTTTTAGATGGTGCTCATTTTGTACCTGTGAGTGATTTTAATTTTTAAAAAAAACCAAAATCAAGACTCATTTTGAAAAAAATCATTAATATTTCTAAAAACATTCATAAAAAAACACTTCGATGAAGAATATTTAAAGGCTGTGTTTGCTAACCGGCAAAAAAACAATTTTGAAAAAAATAAGACCAGAGGCGGCTGTTCTTGCAAACACAGCCTTCCGGCGCCCTTTTGGGGACGTTCGGCATATTTTGGACAAGAATGGCATCGCCTTACTTATGACAACTCTTGCAAAAACAACCTTCCGGCGCCCTTTTGGGACATTCGGCATTTTTTTTTAAATAATTGGGCCCGATGTGGGTTGCCTACGTATCTCACATCCGGCGAGAATCAAACTTACGTAGTTCGTAATAATAAAACCATCTTTAAAAGAAACACAACATTTCCTTCTTTTTTTCGACAGAATTTCAAAATATTTTGGAAATTATTTTTTTTCGAACAACAGCCAATTTTTTTTCTCGGTTCTCACATTGATTTTCCTTTTCTAACTTTTTCCTATAAGCTGGTCAACATGCAAATCCGAAATAAATGAATGCACAAGAAGAGAGTAAGATGCATCAGGATGGTCTTTTCATTTCGGGTACACCTGTCCTAGACAGACCCAACCCCTGTGTTGAGTCTCCGAAGTCAAATGCACATGATGCAAACAAACGTTCCTACTAGGGATCCGGCATGAAGCTGAGTTATTCTAAGTGTAAAACCTGGGGTATACTGTTCTAGACCTGGCTTACCCAAGCGGACGGCTTGAGCCGAAAGTGGGGGCAACGTACCGGGAGCACGAAAGTCTACCCGGCCTAGTTACTTGGCCCAACTTCGTTCTATTTGGTATGACTTTTAACAGAAAGGTGGGCCACGCGCACGTGTGCACCATAAATTCAGAAGACTCAGAAAGAAGAAGGGTTTCGTAATAGTTTATATATACAGTTCAGATAATATCAAAACGGTAAAAAGCAAAATTTCGCACATTAAGCACAAACATGTAAAATAAACTAGATAAAAATAATGCCAAATATAACAATTATTCTAAGCTCAAATTCTTGAACCCTGAACCAGATATTCTGGGTTCAGTCCCCAGCTGAGTCGCCAGAGCTGTCACACCTCCTTTTTCCTACACCCGGGAAGGAGTGTATATATAAGGGAGATTTTCCAATTAAAGGACAATCGAAACGGGATTATTTACATTAAATTCAGAGTCGCCACTTGGGAGATTTATGGTGTCCCAAGTCACCAGTTTAAAATCCCGAATCGAGAAAAGATTGACTATGTTATACAGTTCGCGAACACAGAAATCCGGGTAAGGAATTCTGTTAACCCGGGAGAAGGTGTTAGGAATTCCCGAGTACCGTAGTTCTAGCACGGTCGCTCAACTGTTATATTTAGCCTATTATCTGATTTTAAAACAATTTTGAACCTATGTGCATTTTTACTTTAAACCGCTTTTAATTTATTTTAGGAAAATTTCAACGTTACACAAAATACGTCTTTGGATCACGCCACATGAAATGCACCCGCGATCCACGACATATTTTTTTAACGTTGTTAGAATTTGGGTTTGGATCACATGAAATGCACACCCGAGTTTAGGAAAGTAATATTATTAAAATAATGCGCCTAAAGCAACTACGTGTTTTTAACTTTGCGAGGGTCATGGAAATTTGTTAAATGGCATGCCTCGATTTCTAAGGATTAAAATATTAATTGAGCGAAGGCTACACATTTTAAGATTTTATTTGGCACGGCACGCCTCAATTCCAGTTTTAAAAGGAAATTCAAATTGAACTTTGGAGGGCCATAAGCTATTTGTGTTATCTAATATGGCTCACCTCCACTAATTAAAAGCCTAATTAATTGATTAAGAAAAGCTTCTAGGAATTCTAGTTGATTTCAAGCTAAAGCTCAAGCTAAACTAGTGATCATTAAAATTGACAAGAAATGAAAAGAGTCAGTATTTAGTTGTGAAAGGAACCCAGATGGGTTGTAGGCCCAATAGCCAATTATCGCACTCAAGCACGAGCTTGGAGCTCAGCTGGGCTCATTCATGAGGCCCATGTTGTGAATTTGCCATCCCAAGGGTAGTTTGACACAACGGACTAATATTGGCAACCCCAAATCAAAATCCCCACGCGAATACTTAAAGCAAATTATATTCTTGGGGCATCTTCAAATAGGAATCAATGCTTGTGTGAGATCAATATTAATCAACCAAAATTATATGAGAATATGAGATGAAGCTAGCATTTAATTCTGATTTTTATCACCAGCTTGGTTTTCCATTTTATAGGACATGCAGTTTTAGTCAGACCACGATGTGAAAAATCCAGCAGCAATGAACAACTTATTGGGCTCACTCGACAAGCCCGAGTAACCATGGCATACTACCTTCTTTACCAAAAACCTCCAAGCCTAGACTCAAGAGCCCAGATCTGTTCAAGGTCAGAACTAAGGGTCAAGACTCCATTTCGAGTCCTTACAGCAACAAAAATACTAATTGCATTCAACACTATCACGATAAGTTCCTCACTTCACAGAATTGGACTATACAAAAATAAAATCATGCTCAACTTCACTATACTGATTTTGTAATTGACGAAATATTTATGTAATCTAAACTTACAAACACAACCTGAAACCTAAAATCAATTTACTCTTTCTAACAATGATAAAGCCCATGTAATTAAAACAAATGAAAATCAACAAATACTGATTAATAGTCCGATTACAGTTTCAACGTAGGTCTCAATGTTCATAGCACAACCTTTCTTTAAACATGCTAAGACAAGGAAATTGAATCCACAGGTTGAATGAGAAAGAAGATAAGAAAGGAAACATCTAATAAAAAACAGAAATCTTCATTTTTCTTCAAAACATCAGATGAGCCAGTCTTACATGTTTATGATCAAGAGTATGTACCTGGTAACAAACAACAAAACAAAAGGAGAAAACTGAGTTGAGATCAGAACATAAACAGCAGAAATCGACAGCAGCAACAAAACAGTCCCAGATTCAGCAAGTGAAACCAGAAAATTGATTTTAAACCGAATGGAACAGTAGTCTTTAACACAATTTGATCAAAACCTTCCAAAAGACTAGTATCAAACCAACTCAAATCCCATCACGGAACATTACTGTTTTTCAAAGCTTAAAAGAATCAGGAATGAGGCTCAATGGTACAGTAGAGAGTTTTCAGCTGATTTATCGGATTCTTATTTCTAAAAAAAACTCTGTATTTTTCAATACTTTCAGAATATCAGAATGTTCTTCTCCTCTCTCAGTATTTCAGAATCTCTCTTGTCTGTGTTTTATTTCCTGTTTTTCTCTCTTTGGACTCCCTCCTGTATATCTATGTGTTCTCTCTATTCCTCTCTGTATTTAATGTCCTCCTATGTGTTTCAGAATACCAATCTCTCTCTTTTATATCTTAAGCTCTATATCTTTTTGATCCTCTCTGTATCCTTCCTCTCTCTCAGAATGTTCTGGCCTTAACTCTCTGTATTCTTCAGCCTTTTATAGGCATTCAATTAATGCAATCCCCATTACTAGTGTCCATTCCCTTATTTTAATTATTCCCACTAACTTATTTTCTCTAAATTAATCAATTAGTGTCATTCCCATTATCAATTTTAGCTTTTTATTTCTTAATTGTCCACTTAAACTAGTTAGTGTAATTCTAACCCTACCACTATTGAAAAGCTTCTCAATTAGGTGAATACCCTTTTATTAAACAATACCCAATATTACCCTTAAGTTTCTGTTTCTAACAATCTCTTAAGTTCTGAATTATCACAATCTCAACAACAGTAAGTAAAAGAAACTGATATTTTCAGCTGGATTGAAACTCAATGAAATTCAAAAATAGTTGTTAAATCATGTTAAACCATAGAATTTTTAGAAATTGTCTTGAAACAGGAGCTAATGCAGAGGATAGACTATCCTTATAATCTCAAAGCTTTCAGTTTCAGAATTAATTCACAATCATAATCAATGAAACCTAACAGAAGGAGGAAAAATCCTACGAATTTGAAACCAAATTACAACGAAACCTTAGGAAACTGATTGTTATTAACTAATGAACCTAAATACCAGAGAAATAAATTGAACTCCCAATTCAAGTAAAAAATATAAACAAAAACTCAATTACAGCCTGAAACAGAATAAACGAAATTTAAACCAACTCTAAACTATCAGTTAAGGCAGGATTAAATCATCACATTTATTTTGAGACTGTGAACTAGAAAATCATCAAGTCATTCAGTAAACGGACACACAAAACACAATAAGTGATTAAGCCTATAATAGAATGAATAAAAACAGACACACGAATTTCTGGCTTGGCAGAAACTTAGTCGATTTTCGACTGATTTAAACCAAGAGAAGAAGTGAAGAGAAAAAAAAAAGAAAGTAAAAAGGAAAGAATAAACTTACCAATCTGGTTCGAACTTGATTGACCTTGATTCGATCCCCAAATAGCGTCAATCGCTTGTTCTTTGCTAAGAACAAATGACCAACGTCATTTGGAGATTGAATCGACTTGAACACTAAAGAGACGTTAGAGGAAAATCTGTGCATGCGAAATTCCAACTGGGCTCCTAAAGCTCGAACCCTAATCCTAAAATTTGATAAGCTCTGGCCTCATTCGAAGGGTACAAGGTGGGGGTTTGGAAAGAGGGGAGTGAGGGTATTCTATGGTGCAAAGATGGGGTGATTTGGGCCACCGGAACCGCCGTGAGGCGATTTCCGGTGGGCGGATGGCGGTGGTGTGAGGCGGTGGGAAACGGGGTGTCTCTAGGGTATGTGAGGGGGGAATGAGATGGGAAGGGATGGGTTTGGGGTAGGGGTAAGGGTTTTGGGTAATTAAATGGAGGATTGATCGCGAGCCATTGGATTGAATGGAATCAACGGCTCTGATCAAAAGGGTTCGAAACGGCGTCGTTTAGGTTGGGGTGGGGCTGGATCGGGTAGGGGAGCAGATTTGGGCCGGTTTGGATGGGTAATGGGCGTGGTTTGGACGAAAATCGGTTAGGCTTTGGGAGAATTTTAATTGAATTGGCCCAAAACTTTAATTCCTTTCATTCTTTTCCTTTTCTTTTTATTTCAAAAGTATTTTATTCTCAAAAATAAAAAAAATAAAACCTTAATTAATCCTTAAATCAGATTATTCTACTAAATTAAAAAAAATTATCAAAACTAAAAAAAATCACAAAATTTCGACATTAAACACTAAAAATGCAAGAATGCGTTATTTTTTGTGAAATTTTCATTTTTGTAAACAACATTTTATTAAATTAACCAAAAAATGTAAAATCAAATCCTAAGTGCAGATGCTGTATTTTTTTGTATTTTTAATGCATTAATAAAATTAAACATGCACACGAACATATGCAAACAATCAGGAAAATCCCACAGTAATGCCTAAAATAACAAATAATTAGATAAAAATCTAATTTTGGGAATTCTTTTTGGAGTAATTCTTGTGAGGCAAAAAATCACGTGCTCACAGCTGCCCCTCTTTGTCCGGAAACACGAAGAGTTTTCGTGCAAAGATAAAGTGAGCGGATACGAGCGATTTTTGCCTGTTTGAATTCTCCGTGGGAAGCATTTTTTTGAAAGATTTGACCGAACCTCTGTTTCAAAAGTTTTCTACATATCCTTGGCTATAAAGGAATCAGGTCAATGAAGTTCGGGAAGTTTTGGTAGCTGGGACTACCATGAACTGCGGTTTTGCTGTTGCTGCTGCTGATACTGCCTACTGACCTCCTTATTACACCATGACAAAAATGAAGAAGCTAGACTAAGCTATAATCTATGCTTTACAAAGATTTATTTTCAAACTTGATCTTGTGACTGATGTTTCCTCGTTGACATGTATTTTCCTTAGAAGTTCCTTTGTGGCTGACTTGAATGATATTTTTGAAATGCTTTCCCTTCTTCTCTAGGCGGGCACCTGATTGCTGCACCTTTTAAATGTCTTCCTTGGACTATTGTTTCCTTTCTTCTGTTTTCCAGGCGGGCTCCTGATTATTTGAAATTTGAATTGCTTCTTCCTTTCGTTCTCTAGGCGGGCTCCTGACTACTTGAAATTTGAATTATATTCCCTTGTTCTCCAGGTGGGCTCCTGATTGCTGAGACTCAAAATGTATTCCCTTATTCCCCAGGTGGGCTCCTGATTGCTGAAACTTGAAATGTATTCCCTTGTTCTCCAGGTGGGCTCCTTACAACTCTTAATAGACAAAACAAAGGAAAATTTCTACCCCAGTTTGGTAGCTGGGCATATACATGAGTGTAAACTAAATCATGTTACCAAATATCAGTAAGAACTTGAAAGCTGAAACTTGAATTGTACTCTCTTGCTCTCCAGGTGGGCGCCTGATTGCTGAAACTTGAATTGTTGTTCCTTGTTCTCCAGGTGGATGCCTGATTACTGAATCTTGAACTGCTTTTCCTTGTTCTCCAGGTAGACGTCTGATTGTTGATACTTCAACTGTTGTTCCTTGTTCTCCAGGTGGACGCCTGATTGCTGATACTTCAATCATTGTTCTTTATTCTCCAGGTGGACGCCCGATTGCTAGTACTTGGTCATGCTCTTATCTGTGTTGTTCTCCCTGTTCTTCAGATGGGCACTTGACTTCAACAAAAATAGACAAAACAAAAGAAAATTTTCTGCCCCAGTTTGGTAGCTAGGCGCATCTGTGAGTGTTAAACTGAATCATATTACCAAATATTACTAAGAATTTGAAAGGTAGGTCCCATTATCCAGGGGGGTCCTGACAACTCTTAATTAAATGACAATTTCAAAGCTAAATTATATCTACTGAAGGTATGTATTATGCTAAATCTTGTTGTCGAAGCCAGTTTTAAACTATGTCCCATTATCCAGGAGGGTCCTGACAACTCTTAAATCAAGTCTTATCTTAAGAGTGACAATTCTATGGCTAAATTATATTACCCTTCAACAAGAACTTATGCTAAACCTTGTTATCTAATGGAGACCTCAAAGCTAGGTCCCATTATCCAGGAGGGTCCTGAAAACTCCTAATTGAATCCTATCTCAAACATCCAAACTTTGAAACCAACTTATATTCCTTGGGGTACATTTATGCTAGATTTTGCTACTTATGATTGTTTCGATTTTTAAACTAGGTCCCATTTTCCAGGAGGGTCCTGAGAATTCTGTGATCAAACCTTCATGGTACTTGTTTCCTTATAGGATGCTTCCTGAAGCCAATGCCATCTTTGTCCCTGTTTTAAATCAAAGAAAATCTTGTCAGTTTAAAACGTGGCAGTTAGTTGTGGCATTTTTGCTGGGGGTGGTTTTCTCTTTACCATGCTTTGCTTCGTCCGACTACCTTGAACTGGTCAAAAAGACTGTTTTGACTTTCTGACTGATCCCTGACTGCGGGGTCCCCCAACTATTATTTTTTACTTCTGACTCTTTTATTCGTAACCATACATCTCTCATGACATTACTGAACCATTCCACCGATTTAACCTTTGCTTACACCCTAGGTCCCACTTTTCATCATACTATCTCCAGCATGTCCTAGCCGTATTTTGCTTTGTGCAATTTTGAATCTGATAGTACGCTTTGACATTCCTTCTTATTTGTTGGAACAAGGCTAACCTTGGAAGAGCTTTAGAGGAGTAAAAATTAACAGCAATGAAATGCGACGATTTTGAGAATTAAGAATAAAGAAGAAAATCCAAATTAGGATGACTGTTAGAGATAGGAAAAAGGAACTTATCTGAGTGGAGTCACTGACACCAATGATCATGGTATGCATTTTGGATTAATCAGCCCAGTCTATTTAACCAATCTCCTTTCCAATTGTTTTACTTTGTTCTCCAAGATTTCCACAACCCAATTTTACTTTTTGCCAACTTACGGACCTTGTTCGACTTGCAGTGCCCTGAAGGGTTTTCACCGACAAACCTCTCTCATTCATTTGTTTCTCAATTCTTTGTCGCCTTATGGTGCCCGCGAAGGTTTTCACCGATAAGACTCTCTCATTTTTACTTTCTCTCAACTTTCATTGCATCATGGTGCCCATGAGGGTTTTCACCAATAAGACTCTCTCATTTTTACTTTCTCTCAGCTTTTGTCGCCTTATGGTGCCCTTGAGGGTTTTCACCAATAAGATTTTTTCATTTTTATTACTTTTCCTGCTTGGACCAGAGTGTTATCCTGATATGAATCATCTCTATTTGCTCAACTTGGCATCTCTCGAAGACTGATCGGAAGGTCTTTTTTTGGACCGTAATGTGGGCTTTTGGATGGGGTTAGAAAGAAAGGGTATCAAAGGCTCAAAACAATTTGATAGGGGTTTAAAATTACAACTCTTGGAATCACATTTCTTATTACAAGGGCAACTTCTGCCCCAGTTTCTTGCTTGGGGATCTTTTGATATTTTATTTTACTATGACCGAGCCGTGAGGCTGCCTACGTATCCTTAACAGGAATAAGGTCAAACGTAGTTCACACCTGAATTTCCTTGTTGTTATACTTTCTCTTTTCACTTCTTTTCTTTTCTCTTTTCTCTTTTTCTTTCTTTTCCTTTTCTTTTTGTTATTGATTCCAAAAGAGGGGTATGAAAGAAACAAATGCGGCTCAAAAGGGGGAACAAAGGGTAGAGTGTTTAGCTAGCAAAACAAATTGCCTTCGTCATTTCAATCTTCGAAACAATGCCAAATACAAATAATCAACAATTATACCAAAGAAAATCATGCATAATATCTCTTTATTGCATCAGAATTGATAGTCATGTCTATGTATTTTCCTTCAATATTTGTTAAACATAAAGCACCATTGGACAATACTCTGGTCACAATGAATGGCCCTTGCCAATTTGGGGCGAACTTGCCTTTTGCTTCAGCCTGGTGTGGAAGAATACGTTTCAGCACTTGCTGACCTACTTCAAACTTTCGGGGACGCACCCTTTTGTTGTATGTTCTTGCCATTCTCTTTTAATATAACTGGCCATGACATACTTCTGCCAATCCTTTTTCATCAATCAAGTTCAATTGCTCCAAACGGGTTTTGACCCACTCATCATCATCAATCTTAGCCTCAGCGACAATCCGAAGGGAATGGATTTCAACTTCTACAGGTATTACTGTTTCAGTGCCATATACCAACAAATAAGGAGTTGCACCTACCGAAGTACGAACAGTAGTGCGATATCCCAACAACGCAAATGGTAATTTTTCGTGTCATTGCCTCGAACCTTCTACCATTTTCCGAAGTATCTTCTTCATGTTTTGGTTGGCTGCCTCGACTGCTCCATTCGCCTTGGGGCGATATGGGGTAGAATTGTGATGTGTAATCTTAAACTGTTGATATACCTCCTCCATCAAGTTACTGTTAAGATTAGCACCATTATCTGTGATGATCACCTTTGGGATTCCGAATCGACAGATGATATTTGAGTGAACAAAATTGACCACTGCTTTCTTGGTCAGTGATTTGAAAGTTTTGGCCTCAACCCACTTGGTGAAATAATCAATGGCAACTAGAATGAATCTGTGCCTGTTGGATGCTGCTGGCTCAATTGGTCCAATGACATCCATGCCCCAAGCAACGAAGGGCCATGGTGCCGACATTGTGTGTAATTCAGATGGTGGAGAATGAATCAAATCTCTGTGTATCTAGCACTGATGACATTTGCGCACAAAATTGATACAATCTCGCTCCATGGTAAGCCAATAATAGCCTGCTCGGAGAATTTTTCGCCAACACATATCCGCTCATATGTGGTCCGCAGACTCCCGAATGTACTTCGGACATGACAGCCGTAGCCTTTCTAGCATCTATGCATCTTAATAATCCAAGGTCTGGTGTTCTCTTATACAAAACTCCTCCACTTAAGAAGAATCCATTTGCCAACCGTCAAATTGTTCTCTTTTGATCCCCCGTGGCTTGCACTGGATATATCCTCATTCTGATGTACTCCTTGATATCGTGGAACCATGGTTTGCCATCAAGTTCTTTTTTAATCATGTTATAGTAAGCATGCTGATCTCGGACTTAAATATGCAGAAAATCGACATAAGCTTTGTCCGGATGGTGCAACATTGATGCCAGGGTAGCCAAAGCATCAGCGACCTCATTATGGACCCTTGGAATATGCCTGAACTCCACTGATCGAAACCGTTGACAAAGATCATGCAAACATTGTCGGTACGGTATGAGCTTCAAATCTCGCGTTTCCCATTCTCCTTGAATTTGATGTACCAGAAGATCCGAGTCTCCCAAGACCAAGACTTCCTGGATATCCATGTCTGTATCTAGTCTTAGACCCAAAATACAGGCTTCATACTCAGCCATATTGCTGGTGCAATAAAACTGAAGCTAAGCCGTAATAAGATAATGATGCCCTGTTTCAGAAATAAGCACAGCTCCTATTCCGACTCCTTTTATGTTGGCAGCCCCATCAAAGAAAAGTTTCCAGCCTAGTTTTTCAATTTGCTCCAGTTCATCGATATGCATCACTTCTTCATCGGGAAAATAAGTTCTCAATGGCTCGTAATCTTCATCGACCGGGTTTTCGGCCAAATGATCGGCCAATGCTTGGGCTTTCATCGCAGTCCGAGTCACATAGATGATGTCAAACTCTCTGAGCAATATCTTCCACTTCGCAAGTCTCCCTATCGGCATAGGCTTTTGAAAGATATACTTCAATGGATCCAAGCGCGAAATGAGGTAAGTAGTGTAGGATGATAAATAATGTTTCAATTTCTGAGCCACCCAAGTTAGGGCGCAACATGTCCTTTCCAGATGAGTGTACTTAACCTCATAAACCGTCAACTTCTTGCTAAGATAATAGATGGCCTGCTTCTTTCTGCCGGTGATGTCATGCTGCCCCAATACACAGCCAAATGAATTTTCCAAGACTGTCAAGTAAAGAATCAAAGGTCTTCCTAGTTCTGGCGGAACCAACACGGGTGGGTTTGACAAGTATCCTTTTATTTTATCAAATACTTCTTGACACTCATCAGTCCACTTGACCGCAGGATCCTTCTTCAGCAATTTGAAAATAGGCTCACAAGTTGTCGTGAGCTGAGCAATAAACCTGCTGATGTAGTTCAACCTCCCTAACAGACTCATCACTTCAGTCTTGTTCCTCGGAGGTGCAATTCTTGGATGGCTTTTATCTTTGATGGTTCCAACTCGATGCCTCGCCGGCTGACTATGAATCCTAACAGCTTTCCGGATGGAACACCAAATGCGCACTTGGCAGGGTTAAGCTTGAGGTTGTACCTGCGAAGTCTCAGGAAGAATTTCCTCAAATCCCCAACGTGGTCGGCCTGATGCTTTGATTTTATGATCACATCATCCACGTATACCTCGATCTCCTTATGTATCATGTCATGAAACACCGTAGTCATTGTTCTCATGTAAGTTGCCTCGACGTTCTTCAAACCAAATGGCATTACTCGGTTGCAATAAGTTCCCCACGGTGTGATGAATGCCGTCTTTTCTGCATCTTCTTCATCCATTAGTATCTGATGATACCCGGCATAGCAATCCACAAAAGATCCTATCTCATTCTTGGCACAATTATCGATCAAAATGTGGATATTGGGTAGTGGGAAGTTATCCTTCGGACTTGATTTGTTGAGATTGCGGTAATCGACGCATACTCTGATCTTGCCGTCTTTATTTGGCACAGGCACGACATTAGCCAACCAAACAGGATATCGAGTGACCCGAATGACCTTTGCATCCAACTCTTTGGTGATTTCTTCTTTAATTCTCACACTCTATCAGTTTTGAATTTCCTCAACTTTTGATTGGCGGGAGGAAATACTGGATCAGTGGTCAATTTGTGGACCACTAAATCAGTGCTCAAACCCTGCATGTCGGCATACGACTATGCAAAAATATCTTTGAATTCGATGAGTGCTTTGATTAACTCTTCCCGGATCTTTGGCTCGAGGTGGACACTTATTTTAGTCTCTCGGATATTATCTGTGTCTTCTAAATTGACGGCTTCTGTATCATTCAGGTTGGGTTTGGATTTTTCTTCGAAGTGAATTAACTCCTTACTAATCTCTTCGAAGGCCTCATCCTCGTCGTATTCTGATTCGTAATCACAATCTACTTCTTGAACTATTATTTCAGAATCAGATTGATTTTTAAGACTGGGCTGAGGATTCCTCATGCATTCCATATCACTAGAGCCAGCGTAAAAAGAACTATACAAAAAAGAAAAGAAAAATAAAAGAAAAACTATCAGGAATGATAAAGAAAGGGAAATTGCATTTCATTGAATGATGAAAGATAACAAGGTTTGCACACTTCAAACAGACTAAAAGATGAAAATCTGGATTACAATCCTGGAATGATCCAGACAAATTGAAGGAAAATCAAAATAAACTACCAAGACTCCTTTCGAATGGGGAGAGGAGTGTCTTTCCAATTATTAAGCTTTGTTTCTGGCCCAACGAATTGAATTTCTGTGCTGCTAGGACCTTCACCACTTTCCACCATGTTCACACCGTCAAACAACTTTTCAAATCTTTCAATTAACTCCTCGTCAGGATTAATCATAGAATTAGGAATTGTTGTTACTGGGCGACTTCTGGTACCGGACTTGACAAATGATTTGGAAAGACGTGAGACTGGCTTTGGAAGGACCCATGCCTTTTGTTTTAGCTTTCTGGCATTTCTTATGTCTGCGGCAGTGTGCTTGAATCCCAAACCAAATGTTCCCAAGTTTTCGGGAAGAGACACCGGCTGTATGATGCCTTGCAAAGATGAACCCAAACCTTTACCGAGTACAAAACCATTCTTCAACATCTCATAGGCTACCATGACTGATGCAACAGTTATTTTTGGATTTGGAATGGATTTCCCCTCCGGAACTTTCTCTACCAACATCGTGTCAGAAACCTGGTAGACCCATGGTCCTTGGTCATCTTCCACTTCAATGACTGGTACAATGGCATTGCTGCGAGCACATAAGCTGTCTTCCCCATGCACAACTATTTCTTGTCTATCCCATTCAAATTTGACTACCTGGTGTAGTGTTGATGGGACTGCTTTAGCGGCATGGATCCATGGTCGACCTAACAGTAAATTATAGGAAACAGCTATATCCAGCACCTGAAACTCCATTGTGAACTCGACTGGCCCTATCGTCAGCTCCAGCACTATGTCCCCAACCGAATCTTTACCTCCACCGTCAAATCCCCGCACACAAATATTATTCTTATGGATCCTCTCATCTTCTATTTTCAACTTGCTTAGAGTGGAGAGAGGACAGATGTTTGTGCTTGACCCATTGTCAACCAATACCCGGGTCACCACAGAGTTTTTACATTTTAATGTGAGGTAAAGAGCTCTGTTGTGCTCAGTACCTTCTACAGGCAATTCATCATCAGAAAACGTGACTCTGTTTGCTTCGAAGATTTTGTTGGCTATTTTTTCCAAGTGATTCACGGAGATCTTATCGGGAACGTGTGCCTCATTCAAGATCTTCATTAAAGCTTGACGGTGCTCATCCGAATGGATCAATAATGACAATAGGGAAATTTGAGCAGGCATCTTTCTTAATTGTTTCATGATAGAGTAGTCCTGTAACTTCATCTTCCTCAAGAATTCTTCTGCTTCTTCTTCAGTTACGGCTTTCTTTACTAGTGCTGGATTATCTTTAGCTCTTCTTAACTTCTCGGGAGTAAAACACCTTCCCGAGCGAGTCAAACCCTGTACTTCACAGATTTCTTCTTTGACTTCCTTCCTTTTGTACATCATCATTACCCGTTCATAATTCCATAGAATAACCTTGCTGTTGATTATTGGTAACTGGGTTACTGGCTTGATAATAACCCAATCTGCACGGGCTCCTTCCACGATTATGATGGGTTTGCTGGCCGCTCCCGGTACAATCACCTTTACCCCTTCCTGTTTTGTTGCAACTTTGCTTAAAGACCCCTTCTCAACTGCCACAGAGGGCTCAACACTCTTTTTGCTCTGTTTGAGCACCAACTTCTCATTTGTTGATTGTTCATCTGTCTTGACTCCACTAGACCGAATCATCATGACGGTCTGCGATGGCTTCTTGGGTTCTCCCTCCGCATGCACTATTTCGATCATATTTGCCTCCTGATGGGCTGGCATCAGATTCCTGTTAATATCGGGTGCTTCGGGAGCTTGAACTTCAATTCTATTGGTATCAATAAGCTCCTGTATCGCACTTTTCAAGTGCCAGCACTTTTCTGTATCATGACCTGGAGTACCAGAACAATACTCACAGCTGACAGTATAGTCAAGATTCTTTGGAGGAGGATTTGGCAGTTTGGACTGTATCGGCCTTAGCATATCTAGCTGTTTTAGCCTGTGGAACAGACTAGTGTATGATTCTCCCAACGGAGTAAAGGTTTTCTTTTTCTGCAACCTTTTACCCTTGAGTGCTTGACTAGGCCTGAAACTTGGTACGGGAGTGTTTTGGTAGGCTCGCGGATGTGGATAAGTATTTGGTATGACAGGAGCACGCCATTGAGTGTGGGTAGGAGGTTGGTTGTATGCTTGTGCATGGTGGACGGAAAAATGAGGTTCTGGTGGGGGATAGTAGTGTTGGGGTGGATTGTGGTGATAAGTTTGTTGGTGGGGTCGAGGTTGATTGTAGTGGTAAGGTGAACCTCTGGATCCGGACCAAGTTCCTAAATCAACCATTGCTGCTTCCTCTCTCTTCTTCTTCTCAATCCCTCATATGCCGCCCTGAATAGCCTGAGTAGTCGCTTTGATAGGCGAATAGCTCATGATTTTATTCGGCTTGAGGCCTTCCTCTACCATGTCCCCCATATTTACTGCTTCGTTGAATGACTTTCCCACAGTTGAGACCAAATGGCCATAGTAAGTAGGTTCCAAAACCTGTAGGAAGTAATCTACCATCTCACTTTCCTTCATTGGGGGATCTACTCTTGCTGCTTGCTCCCTCCATCAGAAACCATATTCTCTGAAGCTTTCACTGTGCTTGTTCTCAAGTTTAGTTAAGGACAGTCGATCTGGAATGATCTCAAGATTGTATTAGAAGTGACAAGCAAATGTTTACGCCAGATCATCCTATGTGTACCATCTCCCATGGTCTTGGCGGGTATACCATTCCAATGCTGATTCACTCAAACTCTGACTGAAGTAAGCCATTAACAATTCATCTTTTCCTCCAGCTCCCCTCATCTTGCTGCAAAAACCCCTCAAGTGGGCTACTGGATCGCCGTGCCCGTTATATAGATCGAACTTGGGCATCTTGAAACCTGCCGGTAATTGCAAATTCGGGAACAGACATAGGTCCTTTTAGGCCACGCTGACTTGCCCTCCCAACCCCCGCATGTCTCTGAATGATTGTTCTAAGCTTTTAACTTTCCTGAACATCTCCTCATGTTCGGTATTTTTGACTGGTTTATCAGCTTCTATCGGGAGGTCAAAGCGAGGAGTATAGGAATGGGTTTCTGGAGCTTTGAAAGTGGGCTCCAAGGGGTAGTATTGGTTGTCCTGGGCCTGGAATATAGGCTCGCTAGGAGATTTGTGGAGTGTAGCTGGTAGAGGTGCTACGAAGACAGGAGTTACTGGTAGAGAAGGGTATGGAATTGGTTTAGGTGGTGGAGATTGTGGTGTATGAGAAGTGGTGCCCCGGTAGTGCCGGTAAATGGGAAAGCTCGGGGATAGATCGGTGGCAGGATGATCATGAGTTTGAGCCGGTGGTGGAGTGAAGGTAGGGTTAGCCGGGTAGGCGGATAGCGGTTGTCCTTTAGCCCCGTCCTGATACATTTCGGCCATTTGTTGTTTTAATTTGTACATCTTTTCTTTTATGGCGTTAACGTCCAACTCTTCTCCTTCAATGACACCGGTGTCTACATCTGGGATAGACATGATTATTTCTCCTTTGGATCTGGTTTGGTAGGGGTGGGTTGCCAGTATGCTTAGGTGTACTAACTGCTTGAATTCTGAATGACAACCAAACTTGTTAGTGATCAGAGTTTTAACAAATAAACAACCACACATAGGGATGCAATGCACTTAGGCAATTAGTCATTTCTACCATGTATTTGCTCGGTTGCTTGTGTCATCCCAGCTTTTCCTGACTTTTCCCTTTTATTGTCACTCAACGCCTATCTTTTATTTCCCTCCCCTTTCATTTTATTCTTTTCTTTTGGTTGTAGTCGAATCTTATGAAGATTGCCTACGTATCATGACCCTGCATGAATCAGACCGAGCGTAGTTCTGGTGAAAACAATTATTATTACTTTTATTTTTAACAAACGAAACAGTACAAAGACAGAAATGACATTACATTTGGACAACACTTTAAGAAAATGGTTTAAAAGACTCAACATGGACTTAAACTAAAACATGACTATTATATGAAAAGTTCCAACAACTATGACTACGCTTCACTCCACAATCCTTTGCTTTTAATCACTGGAACATTTGCTCACGGTGGGGCTTGACCCGGTTGACCTCCTAGTGTACGGTACATCCTCTCTAACTCCATCCCTTGGCAGTTCACATAACTTTGAGAAGTATAAACGGCCAAATCATGGATTTGTGCTCTGAAATCTTGGAGATTTTGGTCTTGGTTTTGTAACTGCTGTTGGCGAGTGGTGGCTATATCTCTTATGTGGTCTTCACGATCTAAAGCTGACTCCAATTGAGCTCGAGGTCAGGCCTGATCGAGTCTTTCCTGTGCTCTCTCCCTATCAATATCTGCGTGCTGATGTTCTCTATTGTACCTTCTCATTTCTTCCAACTGTGCATGGAGTTGAGCTTCTGAATGTATCCAATGGTCCTTCTCTCTCTTGAATTGAGCCATTTCTTCTTCACATCTCATTACTTGGCGTTCCTTACTAGATTTGGCCTCCTCATTTAACTATATGATTTTTTCCTTAACTTTGTCTAAGGCCTTTTCAGTCTTTGTCAAGATGGAGTCATAATCTTGCATTTTTTCCATCAGATTGGCAATGATTTTCTGATCTTTGCAACTTCTCACTGGCGCTTCAGAGGCTTTCTTCATCTGTTGAAACTGAGCGCGGAAAGTTTTATGCTTGCTAATCAAACTCTTCTTTTCACCTTCTGTTTCTTGTGCTTGTAAGTCTTTCTCCAAATTGAAGTTCCTCAGGCTTTCTTCTAAGGCATGAATAGTTGCTTTGTACCCCTTTTCCTTTTCACCCCAAGCCAACCGTTCTTGGATTTTGTCATCAAAGGCTTGAACATGCGGCCTTTTTATGGGCCTTCTAGGATTAGGTTCTGGTGCATCATCCACACGGGATCTTTTCTCAAACCACCTAGCATAACCCGGATTTATCTCACCTTTCGCAGGATCTATAACTTGGGTATCATCTTTCAAGTATCGACAACCATTCCAAATCCGCTAGATTAAAGCCTCAGGGAGAGTGGCTTCGGGGTGTAGCTCAATCACTTGCACACTCAAATCTCCATCATCAGGCACCACTTGGTATCTCCCTAGCTGTCTTAGAACTCTCTGTGGCGCATACGGCTGGACACTTCTTAAACCCAACAGCAACAAATAACTCTTTAAGGTTGATATGTGTATCACCTCTCTTACTGGGAGCCATCCCAAAGTCCACTCAATTTGACTTGCCATTAAAGATCTTAAATGGGATATCCAGGCTTCCACCCCTTCTGGAGATTTATAATCTTTTATTCTTTCTTCATAACTCTCTATGAAATTGTCCTTGCTTGGACCACACTGCATAAACTTGGGGTGATGTCGGAGATGTTCAGTCAACCACATTGGCAACAAAATATTGCACCCTTCGAAGAATTTTGCCCCGGATTTACACAAAGTCAACGCCCGATAAATGTCTGAGAGAATGATCGGGGCAAGAGTGTGATGTTCTTTGGTAGTGAGGACTTGTACGACTCTGGCTATGCGAATATTAATCGTCCGCTCTTTTTTTGGGAAGACCATGATTCCCAGAAAAGCCACCATGAAAGCGAAGTGACGGTGAATCTGCCAGGTGTCCTTGTTTTGTTTGTTAGTAAGGCCCTTTTCATGAATTTCAAATCCATCCGGCTTTCCGAACCTTGAATATAGGAAGTTGAAAGAACAACATCCTTTGACAACATTGCTTTTTCTGATTTGATTACTGATATTCAGAAGACCAAAGAATCGGTGTACTGAGGGAGCCTTTAGGAAGATAAGATTCTGGTTTCTCAAATCTCCGTCAAAATCAGAATATCCATCTATTTCTTCTAATGTGGGAGTAAGCTCGAAATCAGAGAAGCGAAAGACATTGTGAACAGGGTCCCAAAAAGTCACTAGTGCCGTAATCAAATCATCGCGTGGTTTAACTTTTATAATATCTGTGAGAGCTCCCAAATACTTAATGACCCATTTCTGACCATCTCCTCCTAACTCATGCCACCACATCTGAAGCTGAAATAGAAACTCATCTACATTTGTGAACGGTGAGTTTTGGACGGTGCTCATTTTTTACCTATGAGTGATTTTAATTTTAAAAAAAAACAAAATCAAGACTCATTTTGTAAAAATCATTAATATTTTTAAAAAAATTCATAAAAAAATCACTTCGATGAAGAAGATTTAAAGGCTGTGTTTGTTAACCGGCAAAAAAAATTTTGAAAAAAAAACAACCAGAGGCGGCTGTTCTTGCAAAAACAGCCTTCTGGTGCCCTTTTGGGGACGTTCGACATATTTTGGAAAAGAATGGCATCGCCTTACGTATGACAACACAATGGCATTTACGTACCCACATTTTAATTATTTATTATCTATTTATTTTTTATTTATTTTTAAATAGTTGGGCCCGATGTGGGTTGCCTACGTATCTCACATCCGGCGAGAATCAAACTTACATAGTTCGTAATAATAAAACTATCTTTAAAAGAAACACAACATTTCCTTCTCTTTTCAAAATTTCGACAGAATTTCAAAATATTTTGGAGATTATTTTTTTTTCGAACAACAGCCAATTTTCTTTCTCGGTTCTCATATTGATTTTCCTTTTCTAACTTTTTCCTATAAGCTGGTCAACATGCAAATCCGAAACAAATGAATGCACAAGTAGCGAGTAAGATGCATCAGGATGGTCTTTTCATTTTGGGTACACCTGTCCTAGACAGACCCAACCCCTGTGTTGAGTCTCCGAAGTCAAATGCACATGATGCAAACAAACGTTCCTACTAGGGATCCGGCATGAGGCTGAGTTATTCTAAGTGTAAAACCTGGGGTATACTGTTCTAGACCTGGCTTACCCAAGCGGACGGCTTGAGCCGAAAGTGGGGGCAACGTACCGGGAGCACGAAAGTCTACCCGGCCTAGTTACTTGGCCCAACTTCGTTCTATTTGGTATGACTTTAAACAGAAAGGTGGGCCACGCGCACGTGTGCACCATAAATTCAGAAGACTCAGAAAGAAGAAGGGTTTCGTAACAGTTTATATATACAGTTTAGATAACATCAAAGAGGTAAAAAGCAAAATTTCGCACATTAAGCACAAACATGTAAAATAAACTAGATATAAAATAATGCCAAATATAACAATTATTCTAAGCTCAAATTCTTGAACCCTGAACCAGATATTCTGGGTTCGGTCCCCAGCATAGTCGCCAGAGCTGTCACACCTCCTTTTTCCTACACCCGAGAAGGAGTGTATGTATAAGGGAGTTTTTCTAATTAAAGGACAATCGAAACAGGATTATTTACATTAAATTCAGAGTCGCCACTTGGGAGATTTATGTTGTCCCAAGTCACCCGTTTAAAATCCCGAATCGAGGAAAGATTGACTCTTTTATATAGTCCGCGAACACAGAAATCCGGGTAAGGAATTCTGTTAACCCGGGAGAAGGTGTTAGGCATTCCCGAGTTCCTTGGTTCTAGCACGGTCGCTCAACTGTTATATTTAGCCTATTATCTGATTTTAAAACAATTTTGAACCTATGTGCATTTTTACTTTAAACCGCTTTTAATTTATTTTAGGAAGATTTCAATGTTACACAAAATACGTCTTTGGATCACGCCATATGAAATGCACCCGCGATCCACGACATATTTGTTTAACGTTGTTAGAATTTGGGTTTGGGTCACATGAAATGCACACCCGAGTTTAGGAAAGTAATATTATTAAAATAACGCGCCTAAAGCAACTACATGTTTTTAACTTTGCGAGGGCCATGGAAATTTGTTAAATGGCACGCCTTGATTTCTAAGGATTAAAATATTAATTAAGCGAGGGCCACACATTTTAAGATTTTATTTGGCACGGCACGCCTCAATTCCAGTTTTAAAAGGAAATTCAAATTGAACTTTGGAGGGCCATAAGCTATTTGTGTTATCTAATATGGCTCACCTCCACTAATTAAAAGCCTAATTAATTGATTAAGAAAAGCTTCTAGGAATTCTAGTTGATTTCAAGCTAAAGCTCAAGCTAAACTAGTGATCATTAAAATAGACAAGAAATGAAAAGAGTCAGTATTTAGTTGTGAAAGGAACCCAGATGGGTTGTAGGCCCAATAGCCAATTGTCGCACTCAAGCACGAGCCTGGAGCTCAGTTGGGCTCATTCATGAGGCCCATGTCGTGAATTTGCCATCCCAAGGGTAGTTTGACACAACGGACTAATATTGTCAACCCCAAATCAAAATCCCCACGCGAATACTTAAAGCAAATTATATTCTTGGGGCATCTTCAAATAGGAATCAATGCTTGTGTGAGATCAATATTAATCAACCAAAATTATATGAGAATATGAGATGAAGCTAGCATTTAATTCTGATTTTTATCACCAGCTTGGTTTTAAATTTTATAGGACATGCAGTTTTAGTCAGACCACGATGTGAAAAATCCAGCAGCAATGAACAACTTATTGGGCTCACTGGACAAGCCCGAGTAACCATGGCACACTACCTTCTTTACCAAAAACCTCCAAGCCCAGACTCAAGAGCCCAGATCTGACCAAGGTCAGAACTAAGGGTCAAGACTCCATTTTGAGTCCTTACAGCAGCAAAAATACTAATTGCATTCAACACTATCATGATAAGCTTCCTCACTTCACAGAATTGGACTATACAAAAATAAAATCATGCTCAACTTCACTATACTGATTTTGTAATTAACGAAATATTTATGTAATCTAAACTTACAAACACAACCTAAAACCTAAAATCAATTTACTCTTTCCAACAATGATAAAGTCCATGTAATTAAAACAAATGGAAATCAACAAATACTGAATAACAGTCCGATTACAGTTTCAACGTATGTCTCAATGTTCACAGCACAACCTTTCTTTAAACATGCTAAGACAAGGAAATTGAATCCACAGATTGAATGAGAAAGAAGATAAGAAAGGAAACATTTGATAAAAAAACAGAAATCTTCATTTCTCTTCAAAACATCAGATGAGCCAGTCTTACATGTTTATGATCAAGAGTATGTACCTGGTAACAAACAGCAACACAAAAGGAGAAAAACTAAGTTGAGATCAGAACATAAACAGCAGAAATCGACAGCAGCAACAAAACAATCCCAGATTCAGCAAGTGAAACCAGAAAATTGATTTAAAACCCAATGGAACAATAACCTTTAATACAATTTGATCAAAACCTTCCAAAAGACTAGTATCAAACCAACTCAAATCCCATCACTGAACATTACTATTTTCCAAAGCTTAAAAGAATCAGGAATTACTGAGGCTCAATGGTACAGTAAAGAGTTTTCAGCTGATTTATCGGATTCTTATTTCAAAAAAAAACTCTGTATTTTTCAATACTTTCAGAATATCAGAATGTTCTTCTCCTCCCTCAGTATTTCAGAATCTCTCTTGTCTGTGTTTTATTTCCTGTTTTTCTCTCTTTGGACTCCCTCCTGTATATCTATGTGTTCTCTCTATTCCTCTCTATATTTAATGTCCACCTATGTGTTTCAGAATACCAAGCTCTCTCTTCTATATCTTAAGCTCTATATCTTTTCGATCCTCTTTGTATCCTTCCTCTCTCTCAGAATGTTCTGGCCTTAACTCTCTGTATTCTTCAGCCTTTTATAGGCATTCAATTAATTCAATCCCCATTACTAGTGTCTCTTCCCTTATTTTAATTATCCCCACTAACTTATTTTCTCTAAATTAATCAATTAGTGTCATTCCCATTATCAATTTCAGCTTTTTATTTCTTAATTGTCCACTTAAACTAGTTAGTGTAATTCTAACCCTACCACTATTGAGAAGCTTCTCAATTAGGTGAATACCCTTTTTATTAAACAATCCCCAATATTACCCTTAAGTTTCTGTTTTTAACAATCTCTTAAGTTCTGAATTATCACAATCTCAACAATAGTAAGTAAAAGAAACTGAGATTTTCAGCTGGATTGAAACTCAATGAAATTCAAAAATAGTTGTTAAATCATGTTAAACCATGGAATTTTCAGAAATTGTCTTGAAACAGGAGCTAATGCAGAGGATAGACTATCCTTCTAATCTCAAAGCTTTCAATTTTAGAATTAATTCACAATCATAATCAATGAAACCTAACATAAGGAGGAAAAATCCTACGAATTTGAAACCAAATTACAACCAAACCTTAGGAAACTGATTGTTATTAACTAATGAACCTAAATACCAGAGAAACAAATTGAACTCCCAATTCAAGTAAAAAATGTAAACAAAAACTCAATTACATCCTGAAACTAGAATAAACAAAATTTAAACCAACTCTAAACTATCAGTTAAGGCAGGATTAAATCATCACATTTATTTTGAGTCTGTGAACTAGGAAATCATCAAGTCATTCAGTAAACGGACACACAAAACACAATAAGTGATTAAGCCTAGAATAGAATGAATAAAAACAGACACACGAATTTCTGGCTTGGCAGAAACTTAGTCGATTTTCGACTGATTTAAACCAAGAGAAGAAGTGAAGAGGAAAAAAAAGAAAGTAAAAAGGAAAGAATAAACTTACCAATCTGGTTCGAACTTGATTGACCTTGATTCGATCCCCAAATAGCGTCAATTGCTTGTTCTTTGCTAAGAACAAACGACCAACGTCATTTGGAGATTGAATCGACTTGAACACTGAAGAGACGTTAGAGGAAAATCTCTGCATGCGAAATTCCGACTGGGCTCCTAAAGCTCGAACCTTAATCCTAAAATTTGATAAGCTTTGGCCTCATTCGAAGAGTACAAGGTGGGGGTTTGTAAAGAGGGGAGTGAGGGGATTCTATGGTGCAAAGATGGGGTGATTTGGGCCACCGAACCGCCGTGAGGCGATTTCCGGTGGGCGGATGGCGGTGGTGTGAGGCGGTGGGAAACGGGGTGTCTCTAGGGTATGTGAGGGGGGAATGAGATGGGAAGGGGCGGTTTTGGGGTAAGAGTTTTGGGTAATTAAATGGAGGATTGATCGCGAGCCGTTGGATTGAATGGAATCAACGGCTCTGATGAAAAGGGTTCGAAACGGCGTCGTTTAGGTTGGGGTGGGGCTGGATCGGGTAGGGGAGCGGATTTGGGCCGGTTTGGATGAGTAATGGGCGTGGTTTGGACGAAAATCGGTTGGGCTTTGGGAGAATTTTAATTGAATTTGCCCAAAACTTTAATTCCTTTCATTCTTTTCCTTTTCTTTTTATTTCAAAAGTATTTTCTTCTCAAAAATAAAAAATAAAACCTTAATTAATCCTTAAATCAGATTATTCTACTAAATTAAAAAAGATTATCAGAACTAAAAAAAATCACAAAATTTCGACATTAAACACTAAAAATGCAAGAATGCGTTATTTTTTGTGAAATTTTCATTTTTGTAAACAACATTTTATTAAATTAACCAAAAAATGTAAAATCAAATCCTAAGTGCAGATGTTGTATTTTTTTGTCTTTTTAATGCATTAATAAAATTAAACATGCACACGAACATATGCAAACAATCAGGAAAATCGCACAGTAATGCTTGTAAGCACCTAATTTTTGACAATATTTAATTTTTTTTATCACTTCTTCTATACAAATATTTTAAGGGTTTTAACCTACAATTTTTAGTTTTGCTACACTTTTATTATAGGGTGAAAATACAAAAAAATTTAAAAAGGTGAATTATTACTATTAATATTATTTTATTTTAAAATAATAAAAAATAAATTCCGAAAAATATTTTTTTTTAATTTTCAGGAGTGATTCAAAAAATAAGAAAAAGGGAAGTATTGAATAAAAAAAATAAAAGTAAAGTTTTGTGAAAATTTAAAAAAAAAAGTAAAAGAAAGTTGGAATTAAAAATAAATATAAAGGTATCTGAAAATTAAAAAATTTTAAAGTAAAAGAAAGTAGCATTTTTAAAAGAAAAGCAAAAGAAAGTGGATTGTTTTTTTAAGAAAAGTTAAATAAAGTGGAATTCTCTTTTTAAAAAGTAAAAAAAAAAGTGGGATTTAAATAAGATAAAAGTAATTAAAGTCGGATTTTAAAAAATAAAAATAAATAAATGTGGAATTTCTTTTTATAAAAAAATTTGTAAGTGGGATTTCTTTTAATTAAAAAATAATAAAATAATAAAATATTTAAAAAAAAAAATCTGAAAAAAATTTCGAAAATTTTGCTATAAATAGAAGAGAAAATTTGGGAGGAAAGGAGGAAGAAAAAAAAACGGGAGGAGAAGTTCAAAAGATAGAGGCGAAAAAAAGATGGCTTCTTCTTAACGGAGACAGGGGGTATACACTCAATATACAGTCAATATACATTCTATATACACTAGAGATACTCTTGATATACACTGGATATACACGGACAACCAACGAAAAGAGAGTCTTCTTCCTCCTAAAAATTCTAAATCTAGAGTTTAACATCCACCATGAAAGAGCCATGAGAGCTCGTCTTCTCCACCTGAAAAACACCCCATAAAACGCCCCAAATAGTCCACTTCCAAAACTGTTCCGGCGAGTTTCGAGGTCGTCGAAGAACGTAGTTCTGAGGCTTCTGGTTCGAGATCTCAATTTTGCTTGCGGTTCCTGTTTGACTTTGCCGCTGTTGTTTTGTTTGAATTTGGAAGATAAGGTCAGCTCCTATTTTCTAGCACTTTGATAATACTACTATATCAGTGTTGATCTTTTCAGCTAGTTTGGTTATTGTCGATTTTGCATCCCTGTATTTGTTTGACGTAAAATATTTTATTATCTTTGGTTAGTTGGAAACGTGAGTTTAAGTTGAAGGCCCTTTGATTTCTTTGAAGGTTGCTGAAGAAGTACATGATTTCCCTTTGAATTTAAAACTCATTATTTAGAAAGTAAACAACAAGAGCTATGGAAATTGTTAGCTAAATTTGAAAAGTATTGCTATTTATATCATTGTGTCCTTTAGATGTGTTTTAACGATGTGTTGTATGTAGTTGTCAAATTAGTGCCTTTATTTATTATATTAGCGGTCAACTTTTAAGATGTCTGAATGATGTGTTATATCGTATATCTACTTGTGAAATGGTCATGTTTCATATTATTAAATCCTATGAATATTCTCATGATATTTTGTCAATAAATAATTTAATAGCTTTTGATCTCTTCTATTTTGGTTTCACCTGAACCTATGTCAAACAATTTTGATATGCTTGTTTTCTACATATATTGGAGCAAATGTTTACTTTAGCAATAATGTACCGCAGATGTATCCACAATAATTCTCCTATTGAAGATGGTTTTCCATAATATATTTTGTTCATAATCCATAGCCCGCATATAACTAATTTTAATCCTTTAGAAATCGAGGCGTGTCATTAGTTGAATTTTCCATGGCCCTCGCAAATTTGAAAGTGCGTAGTCGCTTTAGGCGCGTTATTTTAATAATTTACCTTCCTAAACTCGGGTGCGCATTTATGTGACCCAAATCTAAATCTCAACAATGTTGGATAAAATACGTCACGGACCGCGGGTGCATTTATGTGACGGGGTTCAAGACGTGTTTTAGATGACGTTGAATTTTTCTTAAAAAATTAAATAAAGAAAAGCGGTTTAAGTTAAAATTTGCACATAGGTTTAAACATGTACTAAAATCAGATAATAGGCCAATTATAACAGTTGAGCGACCGTGCTAGAATCACGGAACTCGGGAATGCCTAACACCTTCTCCCGGGTTAACAGAATTCCTTACCCGGATTTCTGTGTTCGCAGACTGTAATACAGAGTCAATCTTTTCCTCGATTCGGGATTTGAACCGGTGACTTGGGACACAATTAATTATCCCAAGTGGCGACTCTGAATTTTAATTAAAATAATCTCGTTTTGATTGTCACTTAAATTGAAAAAAACTCCCTTATACACTCCTTCGGGTGTAGGTAAAAAGGAGGTGTGACAGCTCTGGCGACTCTGCTGGGGATCGAACCCAGAATCTCTGGTTCAGGGTTCAAGAATTCGAGCTTAGAATAATTGTTATATTTGGCTTTATTTATTGTCTGGTTTTATTTACATGGTTGGGCCTAATGTGCTAAATACTGCTTTTACCGCTTTGATATTTGGTTGGACTGTATATAAATTGTTACGAAACCATCTTCTCTCTGAGTCTTCTAAATCATTTGGGAAGTGTGCACTTCGTGTGACTTTTTTCTGTTAGAGTCATATCCCAATTTTAGAACGAGGTTCAGACAAGTTGCAAAGCCGGTGAAGCTTCTGTATTCCCGGTACGCTGCCCCCGCTCGGCTCGAGCTGTCCGCTCGGGTAAGCCAGGTCTAGAACAAATAAACCCAGGTTTTTAAACTTAGAATAACATAGCCTCATGCCGGATCCCTAGTAGGAACGTTTGTTGCATCACGTGCATTTGACTTTGGGGACTCAACACAGGGGTTGGGTCCGTCTAGGACAGGTGTACCCAAAATGACAGACCATCTTGATGCATCCTATGTGCTACATGTTGCATTTCTCAAGGGTAAAAGGGTCATTTGGCGGACCAATGATAGTTGAGGGTAGATGAAAAAGAAAAAAGAAAAAGAGAGGTGAAGTGTGAGGATAAAGCGAGGGGGGGGCCAATTATATTTTCTGTCACATTGTTGTTAAGAAAAGAAAAAGAGCTTGAAATTTCAAAAAATAAAATTGGACTTTTTCATCGTTTTCCGAAAATCAGAAAATCAAAAAAAGGAAAAAGAAGAAAATCCAAAAAGAGTTTACATGTTTCATCATTTTTCAAAACAAAAGATAAAAAATGTTTTTCTCTAAATTAGTTGTTATTTTTATTTCTCGCCCGTATCCAATCTGCCCGAACTACGCATACCTGATTCTCGTCTTTAGGGGCGTGATACATAGGCAACCCACATAGAGTCCAGTCTTTCTAGTAAATCTTAGGTTCTTGGCTTTGCGGGGTCTTAGCCAAATTTTGCACTTCTAGCCATATTTTGGCCAAATAAGCCATTTTTGCAAAAATAACCTCAATCATGTCTTGCGTGTGTCTAGTAGGGAATGTTTTTGTCTCACATAGTATTTGTTTAAGTTTTCTCATACAGGTGTGAATTTACTTGTCGGAGTTTGGGCATTATAGAACCTCAGGACCATCTAGTCAGGATCGTTCATTCAGGATTGGATCAAAAGAAGATTTTCTGTTTTTTTTTAAGTTTGCAGTTTGTTTTCTTTTTATTTTCTCTTTTTACCTTCTAGTTTTGTATAGTAATGTCGAGATTATTATTATTATTGTACATACTATTTTGCATTTGGAAAAAGTGTGTTATGAGTCAAAAATCCAAAAAAAAAAAAAGAGAAATTTCGCGTTTTTATATTTTCGTTATAAGTTTTCTTTTAGAATACTAATTCTAGAAATGGAAAAAAAAATTTGAGGTTGTTTCTCCTTTAGGAAATTAATATCTAGGACTTCAGATGAATTGTATTTGTATTTCCTTTAGTATATTAGGACCAAATTCAAAAAAAACGAGAATTTTCTTTTAGTACTTCTTTAAAAGTTTTCTTTAAGGTATTAATTCCAAAATCCAAAAAGATTTTCTTTTGAGGTATTTCTTTGGGAAATTAACAAAAAATGGAAAAAAATTCTTTTTATTTCTACTAGAATGTTAGGATATTGTACATAGAAGAAAGAGAAAAAATAACGTATTTTATCTTTGGTTTATTTCAGAGTTTCTCCCTTAGGTAATCAAGTTAAAATCCAAAAATATTTTGTTTTATCTTTTTCATTGCTTGTTTCGAAGTCTCGCATCACGAATCAAATGAAATTTTAAAATATTTTTCTATGGTTTATTCTTTAGATTTTCTTCCTAAAAAAAGGATCAAAAAATATTTTCTCTTCTATGATTTTTCCTTAATAGAGTATTTGCTTCAAAAAAAAAGAAGAAAAATACATGCTCGTTAAGCTTGAGTTTAGAATAGGTTATAGAACATTCATTCTAGAAAATTCAAAAAAAAGGGCTTTTCTTCTTTTATTTCTCTTTTCTCATCAGAGTAGTCTTTAAGGTAAAAAGAAAAGAAAAGAAAATGGAAGCGTTAGTTTGTTTATTTTATTCCCGATCTTCCCGAACTACGCAAAGATCTGATTCATGTGGCGTCATGGTACGTAGGCAACCTACATAGAGTTCGATCGAATCATTTTTTATTTATTATTAATAGAAAAGAAAAAAAAAGAAAAGGAAACGAAAAAAAAGATAGCGAAATTGTGGGATGTGAGATATGAGAGAAATAAAGAGTGATGATTAAAAAAAGAAGAAATGAAGGGAAATGGGCAAGCCAACAAGTGCTAGAAAAGCAAAGAAAAGAGAGGTTGAAATGAACAAATTGGGATGATGCCAACTGACCTTTATTCCCTCGAAGTCATTTTAGAACTGATAACTGTGGCTAGGTGCATTGCACATATAGTGAGATTATCTTATGTTAAATGCCCTAACACTAACGTGATGAGTTCATTTTGTTATATTCATAGCAGAAGGTTGGTTGGTTTGTGGTTTAAAGTGGTAACTCTTCTCTACAATATAAGGTCAAAAGGCAATGGCAAATGATAATGGAACTGAGTTGGTTGACACCGGCGCTCGAAAGCAGTTGGTTGAACAGAACAATGGATTGGTTGAAGAGGTAAAGATGTTAAAACAACACATGGCTGACATGTATCAGGCTTGGATGACTGGGAAGGTACCACCCCCGCCACCACCTAGCCTCCTAGATGTCGTCCTTACTCAAGCTCCAAACACAATGGCAGATGATCCTCCATACTCTCCATATCTACCCGCTTATCACAACTTTCCCAACCGTCTTAGTAGCTCCATCACTCATCCTCCAATTACCTCTCCCCAAAATCGCCCTCCTATCACATCTACTATCCCCGACAATGAATACTCATTCAAAGCTCATGATGCCCAATATTACCCCTTAGAAGTTGCCCACAAGGTTCCCAACTCATACAAGCAGGGTCCGCGGGATGGGTCTCATGTTGTAAATGAAGAGTTCATAGGAAGAAAAGGGCGAGATGGGATACCCATGAGGCTGAAAGGCATAGAACAATCTTCAATTAACAAGCAAGGAACGGGAGACCATGTAGCATGTCTTACAAAGAATTGTCTATGTCCCCCGACATTCATCTGCCTCCGAGGTTTAAAGTGCCAAAGTTTGACTTATATGATGGGTGTAGCGATCCGGTAGTCCATTTGAGGGATTATTGCAGTAAAATGAGAAGTGTTGGCAAGAAAGATGATTTGTTAATGGCGTACTTCAGTGAGAGCCTGACTAGGGCAGCTTTGGAATGGCATAATCGTCAAGATGTTGGTAAGAGGCCTACATTGGGTGACATGGCTCAGGTGTTGGAATGGCATAATCAATACAGATCAGGTGTTGTCCCAGACCGCTCCTCCCTATCTCAAATGGAAAAGAAACCAGTGAAAAGTTTTAGAGATTTTTGGCTCAGATGGAACGAACAAATTGCTCGGGATAGTCCTCCTATTGATAGAAAAGATGTTGGTGAGCCCCGCTGACGATAGGGTCCAATGGTCATTCTTGCTAAATGCTTCCAGCCTCAATGTCGACCCCGTGGATATACTTTTAATCCTCCCCAATTCCACTTCTCTCCACGGAACTCCCAAAATCGTACATCACTCTCCCAGTACCTAGCTCTACAAAATGCCTATCCACCCCCACGAGCCTATCAAAAACCTCCTAGATCATGTTTCTGGCCTAATCAAGCATTTAAGAATGAGAGGTTGCTGAAAAAAGAAAAGGCTTTCACCCAATTGGGAGTGTCATATGCCAGTTTGTTCCAAAAGTTAAAGCAATTGGACATGTTGAAGCCAATTCATATAAAAATGTCAAACCCTCTGTCAAAGAAGTTTGATTTTTCTCAAAGGTGCGCGTATTGCTCAAATGCCCTGGGTCATGACATAGAAAAGTGTCAGAATCTGAAGAATGCGATTCAGAAGCTTATTGATGCAGGCGACATTGTCGTGCAAACTCCAGATGCAGCGGACACTAGCAAAAGTCCATCGCCTGTTCTTAATGAGACGCATATGGTGAGTATGATTTGTTTCGAAAAGGAATATGAGAATTCTTCTGAGATCCTTGAAGGTCCACGCGCTGCAAAGTTTTCAGTGCTATCAGAGGTTGATCTTAAGAACGATCCAGCAAAGGGAACCCAAAAGCAATTTGTTAAGAATAATATGATGGAAGTTTGTGAAGGTCCTAGTAATGTTGATGCGGAATTTAGTGGCTAAGATGCCAAGCTTGGCAATTGGAAAGGCGCTCCTTTCTTGGTTAGCCAGGAAGGAGTTTTGGTGGTTTATTTTGTTGTCATTTCTGTTGTCCGGGTTATTTTAGGGTTGTAATCCAGACATTGTCTTGTGGCTCAAACTCTTCTATCCTTTTATCTTGCCTAGCTTGTTTAGTCATAGTAGCCCGTCTAGCATTATCTAGGTTTGTGTCCCCAGTTTAGTTTGTTTGTTTTGTTGTTCAAACCCTTTCACCATCTGTCTAATGCAATTTTTTGTTTTCTGTAATTTCTAGTCATTTTTATTTAGTTCCCTTTTCTTTTTATAATTCTTTTCTTGATTGACTCTAGTGACATGACATGCACGCGTGATTCTCAACCTGGTTTTAAAAATCAGTTTAGTCACAAAGCAACGAAACAATGTTGAAGATGTAGGGACATTTGAGGGAAATAAGTGAAGGTATTTTGAGATCACTTCAAGCCCGAATTGTGCGAAACTGGGGCAGATAGAACATAAAAATACATTATTGAAATGCATCATGCTGCATCGGGGGAAGATAACTGAAAGTTTGCCCCAAATTTGTAGGGGGCCGTTCTTGGTAGTGAGAGTGAGAGTGAGAGTGTTGTCCCATGGTGCTTTGTATGTAACAGATGTAGAAGGCGAATGTGTGGATATGGTCATCAAGTCTGGTGCAATCAAAAGATATTACGAATGTTTTCCTTGGTTTGTTTAATTGTGTTGTTTGTACTTAGCATGTTTTGAAGATTGGAATGACGAAGTCATTTTGTTCTGCTAAATACCTTATCCTTCGTTACCCCTTTGAGTCATTTATTTTCTTTCATACCCCTCTTTTAGAATCAGTATCAAAGTTCAGAAACGCGAGCGCAAAAGATAAGTAAAGGAAGAAGAAGAAAAAGAAGAGAGAGAAAAAGAGAAAGAAAAAATGAAAAGAGAAAGGAAAAAAAGAGAGAAGAAAAACAACAAAAAGAGAAAAAGAAAGCAAAAAAGAGAAAGAAAAGAAAGAGAAAAGAGAAAATCACAACAACAAAGTAATCCTTATGACATGAACTACGTTCAACCTGATTCCTTTCAAGGATACGTAGGAAGCCTCACGGTTCGGTCCCATCAAAATAAAAATCCAAAAGTCCCCAAGTAAGAAACTGGGGCAAAAGTTGTGTTTGTTGTAAAAAAATCTAGTTCCGAAAGTTGTAATTTTGAACCCATGCGAATTATTTTGAGCCTTTGATATCCTTTCTTTTTTAACCTTATCCAAAAACCCACGTTACGGTCCAAAGAAAGACCTTCCGATCAGTCTTCGAGAGATTCCAAGTCAAGCAAGGAGAGGTAATTCATATCAGGGGCAACACTCTGGTCAAAGCAGAAAAATATTGAAAATGAGAGAGTCTTATTGGTGAAAACTCTCACAGGCACTGTAAGGCGACGGGAGCTGAGAGAAGTCAAAAATAAGAGAGTCTTATTGGTGAAAACCCTCGCGGGCACCGTAAGACGACGGTAAGTTGAGAGAAAGAACAAAATGAGAGAGGCTTGATGGTGAAAACCCTTCGGGCACTACAAGTCGAATAAGGATTGTGAATCATATTGGATGATCAGAGCAATGAAGCCCAGTTTCACAGTTTAGAGGTATAATAGGAGTTGAACATCAGACTTGCTCAACAGAACAGGCCACAGGTGCATGTCATGGCCATTAGAGTTGGTATCCACATCTGATAGGTTTCTACTTTATAGTTTTCTTGTTAGGAATCACCTCTTTCCTTTGTCCTTTACTTTGTTCCTTTTGTCTTATTTACTTTCTCTTCCTGAGTCTGTTTGGTCAAAATAAGTGAGAAATGACTTCAAAAGTTGCCACCAGCTTTCCAATTGCACAAAACGGGATCTGGCTAGCACATCAAAATGTCATAAGTCAGAAAAGAACAACAAGTGCATTGAGCTGGTAATAATCAACATGTTTTGGGATCCTTGTAAAATACAAAGGCTTGGTACATATCAATTCATGAACAATGCAACAAGATGGAGGGTGTTAGGTGAACGAATCAAAGGTATTTTTGGTGAAACACGAAGGTTTGGTACATATCAATTCATGAACAATGCAACAAGATGGAGGGTGTTTGGTGAACGGATCAGAGGTGTTTTCTGTGGTAGGATTGACAAAAAATGGTGGTAAACCAGTGACAAGCAGGGTCTTTGAGTGGATATCAAAGCTATCACAGCAAGTGAAGGAACAAAAGACCTCAAGGCCAAGGTAGTGGTTTAAGTCAAGAAAGAACAACAGACGCTCTAAGTGGATGGAAATTAACGTGCTTTGGAATTCATGAGAAACACAAAGGTGCAGTACACGTCAACATAAGAACACAATGCAACAGATGGAGGGTGTTAGGTGGATGGATCAAATGTATTTTCGGGAAAACACAAAGATTGGTAAGTGTCAGTTCATGAGCAATGCAACAGATAGAGGGAATTGGGTCTGAACGGAGAAGGGGTAGTTTCTGTGCTAAGGATGACAAAGAAAGTGGTTGGTTCATAAGCAAGCAAGGTCCTCGAGTGGAAATCAGTTATCATGAGAAGTGAAGGAGCAATCACCCTCAAAGTCAAGGCCACAAACCAACCACCACATTTTAAACTGACAAGATTTTTCTTTGATTGAAACAGGGGCAGGAAATTTTGATTGTTTCAGAGAAACCCTCCGTAGAGAAAGGCAGTCACCAAACAGGTTTGATTCTTTTTTATTTTCAGGACCCTCCTGAAAAATGTGGCTTAGTTAAAATTCAAAACAATCATGAGTAGCATAAGTTAGCATAAATGTATCCTAAAGGAATATAAGTTAGTTTCAATGTTTGCATATTTAAGATAGGATTCAATTAGGAGTTTTCAGGACCTTCATAGATAATAGGATGTAGTTTAAGACCCTTTTAGATAACAGGACTTAGCGGAAGTAATACCTTCAGAAGATACATTATCATTTAATTAAGAGTTGTCAGGACCTCTCCGAATAATAGGACTTAGCCTTCAGATTCTTAATAATAGTTGGTAGAATGATTCAGTTTAACACTGACCTATGTGCCCAGCTACCAACTGGGGTAGAAAATTTCCTTTGTTTTATCTATGTTGAAGTCAGGAGCCCACCTGGAGAGCAGGGAATACATTTCAAGTTGAAGTCAGGAGCCCGCCTGGAGAGCAGGGAATACTTTCAAATGTAGCAGTCAGGAGCCCGCCTGGAGAGCAGGGAATACATTTCAAGTTGAAGTCAGTAGTCCGCCTGGAGAGCAGGGAATACTTTCAAATGCAGCAGTCAGGAGCCCGCCTGGAGAGCAGGGAATACTTTCAAGCGCAGCAGTCAGGAGCCCGCCTGGAGAACAAGGGAGTACAATTTAAGTTTAGCTTTCATATTCTTTATTTTGTCTATTTTGAAGTCAGGAGCCCGCCTGGAGAGCAGTGAATACATTTCAAGTTGAAGTTAGAAGCCCGCTTGGAGAGCAGGGAATACTTTCAAATGCAGCAGTCAGGAGCCCGCCTGGAGAGCAGGGAATACTTTCAAGCACAGCAGTCAGGAGCCCGCCTGGAGAACAAGGGAGTACAATTTAAGTTTTAGCTTTCAAATTCTTTGTTTTGTCTATTTTGAAGTCAGGAGCCCGCCTGCAGAGCATGGGAATACATTTAAGTTCAGCAGTCAGGAGCCCGCCTGAAGAGCATGGGAATACATTCAAGTGCAACAGTTAGGAGCCCGCCTGGAGAACAAGGGAGTACAATATAAGTTTTAGCTTTCAAATTCTTTGTTTTGTCTATTTTGAAGTCAGGAGCCCGCCTGGAGAGCATGGGAATACTTTCAAGTTCAGCAATCAGGAGCCCGCCTGGAGAGTATGGGAATACATTCAAGCGCATCAGTTAGGAGCCCGCCTGGAGAACAAGGGAGTATAATTTATGTTTTAGCTTTCAAATTCTTTGTTTTATCTATTTTGAAGTCAGGAGCCCGCCTGGAGAGCATAGGAATACATTCAAGCGCAGCAGTCAGGAGCCCGCCTGGAGAACAAGGGAGTACAATTTAAGTTTTAGATTTCAAATTCTTTGTTTTGTCTATTTTGAAGTGAGGAGCCCGCCTGGAGAACATGGGAATACATTTCAAATTCAGCAATCAGGCGTCTACCTGAAGAAAGGGAAAACATTTCAGATGCAATTCAAGTCAGCAACCAAAGGATCTTGCGGCAAGAATGCGAGTCAACAATCCGAGGCGATCAACAGAAGTTAGTCACAATAAATAAAAAGAGAGAAAGGCAAGAAGTGAATCCAAATGCAGAAGTTGATGAAAGATGTGAAGTGCTTAAGACATGGTGGAAGTCACAAGCGCTACATGTCCGGTCTTGATCCAAAAGCTATAGAAGAACGAGCTAGAACCTGCAACTAGCAAGCATCAAGGTTCAAATCCAAAGTCTGTATGAAGAATCATTCAAGACTCAAAATCAAACTTCAGAAGACTTATAGATAGGAATCTTGTAACTCGTAGTTGACAGGTTTAGTTAGTCTTTTTTCATTTTGATTTTTGGTGTAATAACAGGACCGCGGACCGGAACCTCGGCAGAACGGCACCTTGACCGGATCTCCACCTCGGCATACTCCGTCATATCACTCATTCCTCGAACTACAGGCGACCTGATTCCCCTATAATCCGGGATATGTAGGCTGTCCAAAACCAAGACTCGGTTGCACCCTTTCTCTTTTCTCTTATCCTTATCTCTTCCCTTTTGAATAAAAATATATTCAAAAATTAGTCACATGGCTCACCTTATCTTTGCTTGAAAACTCTTCATGTTTCCAAACAAAGAGGGGCAGCTGTGAGCACCTAATTTTTGACAATATTTAATTTTTTTTATCACTCTTCTATGTAAATATTTTAGGGGTTTTAACCTACAATTTTTAGCTTTGCTACACTTTTATTATAGGGTAAAAATACAAAAAAATTTAAAAAGGTGAATTATTACTATTAATATTATTTTATTTTTATTTTTATTTTAAAATAATAAAAAATAAATTCCGAAAAATATTAAATTTTTTTTAATTTTCAGGAGTGATTCAAAAAATAAGAAAAAGGGAAGTATTGAATAAAAAAAATAAAAGTAAAGTTTTGTGAAAAATTTTAAAAAAAATAAAAAGTAAAAAAAAGTTGGAATTAAAAAATAAATATAAAGGTATCTGAAAATTAAAAAAATTTAAAGTAAAAGAAAGTAGCATTTTTAAAAGAAAAGCAAAAGAAAGTGGATTGTTTTTTTAAGAAAAGTTAAATAAAGTGAAATTCTCTTTTTAAAAAGTAAAAAAAAAGTGGGATTTAAATAAGATAAAAGTAATTAAATTTGGATTTTAAAAAATAAAAGAAAAGAAAGGTGAAATTTTTTTTTATAAAAAAAATTTGAAAGTGGGATTTCTTTTAATTAAAAAAAAATTAAAAAAAAATAAAACAAATCTGGAAAAAAATTCGAAAATTTTGCTATAAATAGAAGAAAATTTAGGAGGAAATGAGGAAGAGAAAAAAATGGGAGGAGAAGTTCAAAAGATACAGACGAAAAAAAGATGGCTTCTTCTTAACGGAGATAGGGGATATACACTCGATATACAGTCCGTATACATTCTATATACACTAGAGATACTCTTGATATATACAGGATATACATGGACAGCCAACGAAAAGAGGGTATTCTTCCTCCTAAACATTCTACATCTAGAGCTTAACATCCACCATGAAAGTGCCATGAGAGCTCATCTTCTCCACCTGAAAAACACCCCATAAAACGCCCCAAATAGTCCACTTCCAAAACTGTTCCGGCGAGTTTCGAGGTCGTCGAAGAACGTAGTTCTGAGGTTTCCGGTTCGAGGTCTCAATTTTGCTTGCGGTTCCTGTTTGACTTTGCCGCTGTTGTTTTGTTTGAATTTGAAAGATAAGGTCAACTCCTATTTTCTAGCACTTTGATAATACTACTGTATCAGTGTTGATCTTCTCAGCTAGTTTGGTTATTGTCGATTTTGCATCCCTGTATTTGTTTGACATAAAATATTTTATTATCTTTGGTTAGTTGGAAACGTGAGTTTAAGTTGAAGGCCCTTTGATTTCTTTGAAGGTTGTTGAAGAAGTACATGATTTCCCTTTGAATTTAAAATTCATTATTTAGAAAGTAAACAACAAAAGCTATGGAAATTGTTAGCTAAAGTTGAAAAATATTGTTATTTATATCATTGTGTCATTTAGATATGTTTTAACGATGTGTTGTCTGTAGTTGTCAAATTAGTGCCTTTATTTATAATATTAGCGGTTAACTTTTAAGATGCCTGAATGATGTGTTGTATCGTATATCTACTTGTGAAATGGCCATGTTTCATATTATTAAATCCTATGAATATTCTCACGATATTTTGTCAATAAAGAATTTAATATCTTTTGATCTCTTCTATTTTGGTTTCACCTGAACCTATGTCAAACAATTTTGATATGCTTTGTTTTCTGCACATATTGGAGCAAATGTTTACTTTAGCAGTAATGTACCGCAGATGTATCCACAATAATTCTCCTATTGAAGATGGTTTTCCACAATATATTTTGTTCATAATCCATAGCCCGCATATAACTAATTTTAATCCTTTAGAAATCGAGGCGTGTCATTAGTTGAATTTTTCATGGCCCTCGCAAATTTGAAAGTGCGTAGTCGCTTTAGGCGCGTTATTTTAATAATTTATCTTCCTAAACTCGGGTGCGCATTTATGTGACTCAAATCTAAATCTCAACAATGTTGGATAAAATACGTCACGGACCGTGGGTGCATTTATGTGACGGGGTTCAAGACGTGTTTTAGATGACATTGAATTTTTCTTAAAAAATTAAATAAATAAAAGCGGTTTAAGTTAAAATTTGCACATATGTTTAAACATGTACTAAAATCAGATAATAGACCAATTATAACAGTTGAGCGACCGTGCTAGAATCACGGAACTCGGGAATGCCTAACACCTTCTCTCGGATTAACAGAATTCCTTACCCAGATTTCTGTGTTCGCAGACTGTAATATAGAGTCAATCTTTTCCTCGATTCGGAATTTGAACCGGTGACTTAGGACACCATTAATTATCCCAAATGGCGACTATGAATTTTAATTAAAATAATCTCGTTTCGATTGTCACTTAAATTGGAAAAAACTCCATTTATTATACCCTCCCTGGGGTGTAGGTGAAAAAGGAGGTGTGACAATGCCTTAAATAACAAATAATTGGATAAAAATCTAATTTTGGGAATTCTTTTTGGAGTAATTCTTGTGAGGCAAAAAATCACGTGCTTACAACACACATGCTAGATGACGAGCATGGGGTCGTGCATTGATGGAGATTGTGAACTAGTCCAACCCGAATGATTGTTTTACCGCATATTTGATTGAAAATTGTTTGCTATCATCTTGTTTTGGGCGGAATGCCGTATTTGGGCCTAGTGCCAACTATTTGAACCCTTATGGGATTTTTATTGATATTTCCTCACTGTTTTGACTTTATACTTGAACTCAGTCATGTTATATTCCACTATTTTCATACTCAGCCATGTTTACTCTGTTTTAACACTTAAATGATCTTTTAAATGATATTTGGGATGAGAATCATCTTTTACTATTGCTCGAGTGGCTTGTGAGGATTTTGACTAAGTAAGGCCGAGGGCCTATGTTGTGAGGAAACACCGGATTATGAGTATGAGGCCGAGGGTCTGAGATATGTACGCCACGAGAATTGATATGAGGCTGAGAGCCTAGTGATGATGCCATGAGATGGCTTGATTTTGCGCTTGGGCCGTAAGGGGACCCTCCAGGAGTCTGCACACCTCCAGTGAGCGCGGGTACCCATTGTGATGTGAGATATAGCCCGAGTGGCTGGTATTGTTATGAGATATTGCCCGAGGGGCGAATTTGTTGACATTGTGCTCGATGGGCGGACCTTTATGTGTTTATCTTTCTTATTTGCCTGTCATTTGTATGCTTAAAAGTTAGAAAGGCATTTCATGAAGTTTAAACTGAACTAAAATGATTTTTCACATATCTTTACTGATTCACTATTTTACTGGTTTTTACTACTTCATTATAGCCTGTAATGTGCCTTACGTGATTTCATATTTCTCAGTCTTTATTTATGGTTATTACTCATTGAGTTGGAGTAATCACTTTACTCTCTGCACCCCCTGTGCAGATTCAGGCATTGTTGATCCAGCTAGGGAGAGTTGAGAGCTCCCGACAGACTTCGGAGTTCACGTGGTGGCTGCTTGGAGTCCGCAGTCCCGTGTTTCTCCCCCTTATCTCCTTCCTTTTCCCTTATTAGTGACTTTGTCATAGCTTTGTAGACTTTTTTTCCAGACTTGTGTTAGAATTGATAGATGATCATGACTAGTGACACCCCAATGTCAGGCTGTGTTTGGTTTTATTTCGCAAGTTGTACAATTAACTTCTTATTATTTGGGATTTTATTGAGTTTAAGATTTAATTCTTATTGTTTAATTGCTTAAAAACTGAAATGGGTAAGTGTCGGCTGGCCTTGTCTTCATGAGAGGCACCATCACGATCAAGTCCGGGTTTAGGGTCATGATAGTCAGCCCTCGACTTCAGCTCCAGTTACTTCACCACCCACCCAGGCAGCTAGGGGTGGGGGTCAGTCAGCTAGGGGTCACACCGGGGAGGGGGGGTTGATCAGGTGGTAGTCGGGCCCGTTTTTATGCACTCCCAACCAGATTAGATGTTATTGCTTCAGATGCCGTGATTACAGGTATTGTCTCAATTTACCACAGAGATGGTTCTGTATTATTTAATCCTGTTTCCATTTTTCTATACGTGTCATCATATTTTGCTCGTTATTTGGATATGCCCTATGAGTTTCTTGTTTCATCTATTCGTGTATCTACCTTGGTGGGCGATACTATTATTGTAGACCGTGTATATCTATCATGTGTGGTGACTATTGGGGGTTTGGAGACCCGAGTGGACCTTCTGTTGCTTTGTATGGTTGATTTTGATGTGATATTGGGCATGGATTGGTTATCTCCGTGTCGTGCTATTTTGGAATGTCATGCTAAGACAATGACGTTAGCTATGCCGGATGTGCCACAGATTGAATAGAGAGGTTCGACTGATTTTGTTCCCGGTAGAGTAATTTCATTTTTGAAGGCCCGGCGGATGGTTGGGAAGGGTTGTCTTTCTTATTTGGCCTTCGTGAGGGTTGTTAGTGTAGATACTCCTACCATTGATTCAGTCCCGATAGTGAGGGACTTTTCGGATGTGTTTCTTGTAGACCTGTTGTGCATGTCATCAGACAGGGATATTGACTTTGGTATTGATTTGGTGCCGGTTACTCAGCCCATTTCTATTCCACCATATCGCATGGCACCAGCGGAGTTAAAGGAGCAAATTCATTCCTTGATAAGGGGTTTATTCGACCTTGTGTGTCGCCTTAGGGTGCGCCTATTTTATTTGTGAAGAAGAAGGATGGCGTGATGAGGATGTGCATTGATTACAAGTAGTTGAACAAAGTCACAATCAAGAACAAGTATCTTTTGCCTCGTATTGATGATTTATTTGACCAGCTTCAAGGAGAGAGGGTGTTCTCCAAGATTGATCTCCGCTCAGGGTATCACTAGTTAAAGATCAGGGACTCGGATATTCTTAAGATGGCTTTCAGGACCCGATATGGTCATTATGAGTTCCTTGTGATGTCTTACCAATGCCCTAGTATCATTCATGCATTTGATGAATAACGTGTTTTGGCCTTATCTTGACTCGTTTATTATTGTATTCATTGATGATATTCTGGTGTACTCGCGTAGTCATGAGGAGTACGCTAAGCATTTGAGAGTTGTACTGCAGCGGTTAAGAAGGAGAAGCCTTATACAAAATTCTTCTAGTGTGAGTTTTGGCTCAGTTCAGTGGCTTTCTTGGGGCACGTGGTGTCCAGTGATGGTATTTAGGTTGATCCAAAGAAGATAAAGGCGGTTCAGAGTTGGCTCAGACCGTCCTCAGCCACAGAAATTCGCAGCTTTCTTGGTTTGGCGCGTTATTACTATCAGTTCGTTTAGGTATTTTCATCTATCGCATCACCCTTGACCAAATTAACTCAAAAGGGTGCTCCTTTCAGGTGGTCGAATGAGTGTGAGGCGAGCTTTTAAAAGCTCAAGACTGCCTTGACCACAGCTCCAGTGTTAGTTTTGCCATCAGCTTCAGGTTCATATACAGTATATTGTGATGCTTTTAGAGTTGGTATTGGGTGTGTTTTGATGTAGGAGGGTAGAGTTGTTGCTTATGCTTCTCGTCAGTTGAAACCCCATGAGAAGAACTACCCTATTCATGATTTGGAGTTGGCTGCCATTGTTCATACGTTGAAGATTTAGAGGCATTATCTCTATGGTGTGTCTTGTGAGGTGTTTATTGATCATCGTAGCCTCCAGCACTTGTTCAAGCAGAAGGATCTCAATTCGAGGTAGCGGAGATGGTTGGAACTGCTAAAGGATTATGATATCACTATCTTGTACCATCCGGGGAAGGGCAATGTAGTAGTTGATGCCTTGAGTAGGAAGGCGGTGAGTATGGGCAGTTTGGCATATATTCCTATTGGAAGAGACCTCTTGTAGTTGATGTTCAGGCCTTAGCCAATCAATTTGTGAGGTTGGATATTTCGGAGCCCAATCAGATCTTAGCTTGTGTGGTTGCTCGGTCTTCCTTGTTTGATCACATCAGAGAGTGCCAGTACGATGATCCTCATTTGCTTGTCCTCAAGGACAGAGTTTAGCACGACGATGCCAGAGATGTGACTATTGGTGATAATGGGGTATTAAGGATGTAGGTCCGGATATGTGTTCCAAATGTAGATGGGCTTCAGAAGTTGATTCTAGAGGAGGCCCATAGCTCGCGGTATTCCATTCATCTGGGTGCCGCGAAGATGTATCAGGATTTGAGACAGCATTATTGGTGGAGGAGAATGAAGAAAGACATTGTGGGATTTGTAGCTCGGTGTCTCAATTGTTAGCAAGTGAAATATGAGCATCAGAGACCGGGTGGCTTGCTTCAGTAGATAGATATTCCAGAGTGGAAGTGGGAGCGGATCACCATGGATTTCGTAGTTGGACTCCCACGGACTTTGAGGATGTTCGATACTATTTGGGTGATTGTGGATCGGCTGACCAAGTATGCAAACTTCATTCTTGTGTGTACGACCTATTCTTTAGAGCGGTTGGCAGAGATTTATATCTGAGAGATTTTTCGCCTGCATGGTGTCCCAGTTTCTATCATTTCAGATAGAGGTATTCAGTTTACATCGTAGTTTTGGAGGGCCGTGCAGCGAAAGTTAGGTACTCAGGTTGAGATGAGCACAACTTTTCACCCTCAGACGGACGGGTAGTCCAAGCGCACTATCCATATATTAGAAGACATGTTGCACGCTTGTGTCAATGGTTTTGGGGGCTCATGGGACCAGTTTCTACTACTCGCGGATTTTGCATATAACAATAGTTAACAGTCGAGTATTCAGATGGATCCATATGAGGCTTTATATGGGAGACGGTGTAGATCTCCAGTAGTATGGTTTGAGCCGGACAAGGCCAGGCTTTTGGGTACGGACTTAGAGCAGGATGCTTTGGACAAGGTGAAAGTGATTCAGGAGCGGCTTCGTACAGCGCAGTCAAGACAAAAGAGTTATGCTGACAGGAAGTTTTGTGATGTGTCTTACATGGTTGGGGAGAAGGTTCTACTGAAGGTATCACCCATGAAGGGTGTTATGAGATTTGGGAAGAAGGGTAAATTGAGTCCTCGGTTCATTGGGCCTTTTGAGGTGCTTCGGAGGATTGGGGAGGTGGCTTATGAGTTGGCATTGCCACCTAGCTTGTCGAGTGTGCATCCGGTATTTCATGTTTCTATGATCCAAAAGTATATTGGCGATCTGTCTCATGTCTTGGATTTCAGCACGGTTCAGCTAGACGGTGATTTGACCTATGATGTGGAGCCAGTGGCTATTTTGGAGCGGTAGGTCCGAAAGTTGAGATCAAAGGATATAGCTTCAGTGAAAGTGCAGTGGAGAGGTTGTCCCATGGAGAAGGCCACTTGGGAGGCCGAGTGGGAGATACGGATCAGATATCCTCACTTGTTGAGGCTTTAGGTACGTTTCTTGACTCGTTCGAGGACGAACGTTTGTTTAAGAGGGGAAGGATGTAACGACCCGGCCGGTCATTTCATGAGTTATAGCCTCGTTTTCCCCATTTCTACTTCTTTATATATTGTTCAGCTGTTTTGTGTTGTATCGGGTTAGTTGGCTCGGGTTTAGAGTGGTCTTGGAGTGGAATGAGGCACTTAGTCTCTAAAGTTGGTTATTTAGTTGGAAACGTCAACCGGAAGTTGACTTGTGGGTAAATGATCTCGGAATTGGGTTTTTATGGTTCGGATAGCTTTGTTAGATGATTTGGGACTTAGGAATAGATTCGGAATGTTATTCGAAGGTCCGTGGTAGAATTAGTCTTGAATTGGCGAAATTGAAAAAATTTGGAGTTTCCGATAGACAGTGAAAATCTTCTTATCAGGGTTGGAGTAGGTCCGCAGTGTCATTTGTGACGTGTGTGCAAAATTTCAGGTCATTCGGACGAGGCTTGATAGGTTTCGGCATCGTTTGCGGAATTTAGAAGTTTGGAAATCCTTAGGCTTGAATCCGAGGGTGATTTGGTGTTTCGATGTTGTTTTGAGTGGTCCGAAGGTTGGTATAGGTTTGAATGATGATACGTGACTTTTTAGTATGTTTGGTTGAAGTCCTGAGGGCCTTGGGATGGATTTGAGTGATTGACGGGAAGTTTGGCTTTGAGTTGTTGTTGTAGATTTTGCTGCTTCTGTCATTTCTGCACTTGCGGATTGGGGGCCGCAGGTGCAAGGACACAGATGCGGTAAGGATATTGAAGGTGTGTGTTTTGTCCATCAGGAGAAGAACCACAGATGCGGTTATTTGGATGCATCTGCGGGCACCACAGGTTCGGTGACTGGGCGCAGGTGCGGTCCCGGTCCTTTAAGTGATTTTTGCAGGTGCGCATCTGGGACCACAGATACGAGTCTGCAGGTGCGCGGTATTGTCCGCGAGTGCGGAATACCTGGAGCATAAAGTATATATAAGTTACCCTTCGCGAAATTTGGCCCATTCCACCATTTTTTAAGTCGGGATTTAAGCTTTTGGAGGGTTTTGAAGAGAAAATCAAGGGAAAACTCGTTGAGGTAAGATTTTTGAACTTAATACTCGATTATATGATGATTTTTAGTATATTAAGCTTGGAATTTGTCGGGTTTAAGGGTGAAAATTGGGGAATTAGGGCTTGGAACTTGAGAGTTAAAATTGGGTGATTGAGGGGCCAAACAAAGTTGGATTTTGGTAAATATGGTATGTATGGACTCGTGAGGGGATACAGATTCTAGTGTTGTGACTTTTATGGAATTTTGAGATGTGGGCCCGGGGGTCGGGTTTGGCCAATTTCGGGATTTTGATTTAATTTGATAATTCTCGCATGGGCTTTGTTCCTTTAGCATGTATTGATGATATGGTTCTGATTTTTGGATAGATTCGGGGCGATTTGAGGTCGAGTCGAGCGGAAAAGGAATCGTGGAGTAGATTTTTGTCTGGTTTGAGGTAAATAACGATTGTAAATCTAGAACTAAGGGTATGAAACCCCGAAATTTCGTACTATTTTGATAAATGCGGTGACGTACATGCTAGGTGAAGGGCGTGCACCAGTAGGATTGTGACTTGGTCCGTCCCGTGGCAACTATAGAATTGCATATTTTGATAAACTCTATATGATATCTATGTGTTTTAAAGATGATTCTGTTAACTTGGGCTGGGTGTCATGTTTGGGCCTTGCGTCGTACTGTTTAGACCCTCAGGGGTATTTTACTATTATCCTCACATTATTTTTGATAGAAAGCATTATCCTCAGCCATGGTTTATATCTGTTTATTGTTTAATCTTATTCATCACTCTATTTTAATATATAAAGGTGTTTTGGGCTGAGTTCCCTGAGTTTGTACTGAAATGCTCGAGTGGCTTGTGAGGTTGATGAGCGAGTGAGGCCGAGGGCCGGATTGTGAGGATAGCTAGGGATTGGGTTGCACGCCGCAGCGATATGTTGGATCGGGTTGCACGCCGCAGCGATATGTTGGATCGGGTTGCACTCCGCAGCGATATAGCACTGGGCTGTAAGAGCCCCTCCGGAGTCTGCACAGCCCCAGTGAGCACAGTCGACTATATATTTATGGATCGGGCTGCACACCGCAATAGTTATTATAAGGTACCTATTGAGCGTGAGTGCTGAGTGTGAGTGCTGATTGATAAGAGTTGAGTCATGAGTGATTGAGAGGCTTGCCCTAAGGGCTATATAGAGTGAATGAGAGGCTTGCCCGAGGGGCTATATATATATGAGTGATACTTTGCCCGAGGGGCTTGTTTTATGAAATTACTGTTTTCACTCATCTTTTATACTGAGCCTCTATTGAAAATGTTGAACAAATATTTTAAACAACTTTCATTGAAATTGGAGTTTTTACGAGATGCTCGAAAATTATTACTGATTTGACTTTGTTATTTCCATTGAGATTTTTATGTTGTGAGATGTATATGATTTTAAATGCTCGTCATTGCACTCAACCTTTATTTATAATTGTTACTTACTGAGTTGGTGTACTCACGTTACTCTTTGCACCTTGTGTGCAGATCCAGGTGCTAGGGCATCTGAGTGAGAGCTGATCTTTTCCTTTAGAGCATTTCCGGAGTTAGCAAGGTAGTTGCACGGTCTCCGCAGCCCTGCCTTTCTCCTTCCTATCTTTTAATATTTGTATTTACCAAACTCATCTTGTATTGAGTAGAGAGTATCAGGTTATATTTAGTGGTTCATGACTAGTGACTTCGGGATCGGGCAGTGTTTGATGTTTTCCATATTTATCCGCTTGTTTTGAAATGTTCAAATGAAAGATTTGTGATAATATCTGATTAGTAAATAAATTAAGAAAAAGGCATGTTTATGTTATAAATGTCGAATCGGCTAGCCTAGTACTACGATAGGCGCCATCACGGCTGGGGTGGTTTAGGGTCGTGACATTCAAGAAGCTTGGTCAAATATGCTCTTAATAAAGTGAATAAAATATGCATTAATTAACCATGCTTAAGTGACATAAGTGTCATGACCCAATTTACACGATAGGCCGTGATGGCACCCAACATCACCGCTAGGCAAGCCAATGATGAACTTCCATTTATTGCTCATTTCAGTATTTTCAATGTCATTGATTTTTATTTAATGAAGAAATAAATAGTAAGTGATCGAGTAAGGTAAAGCGTAAACTAGACATAGAGTAAAATAGTGAATTTAAAAATAATAAAAAAAACATGAGTATCTACTAGAATTTCTCAAAATCCGATGTCACAAGTGGATGAGCATTTAGTAGAATATACAAAACTCCCTAAAACTACTGTCTGATTCGATAGACAGAAATAGTAAATATAATAAGAGTAGGCTTTGGGTGCTACAGAACTAAGCATGAAAAACAGCTCACCACTAGGCCTCCGGGTAATGCGGATGCGCACTTGGACGAACACTAGATGTACCTGCCTCAGAATCTACACAATTTTGTGCAGAAGTGTAGCGTGAGTAGTAAACAATGTGTAGCCAGTAAGTATCTAGTCTAACCTCGAAGAAGTAGTAACGAGGGATCGACATCGACACTTACTAGTAGTTAATATACATAAAGTGTGAGAGTTATAAATAGGCATGAAATACAACAGTGATAATAGAATAAGAGGTAATAAATAAGTGATTCTTTAACAAAATAATAAGTTAAATAATCCTCAAAATATCACATTCCAACAGCCAACAAGTAACTACAATTTCTCCAGTCATAAAAGATATATCAAGAGTAATCGGACTCCTAGCAACAACAAGCATGAGTTAAGCCGATGTCGTACGGTCCTATTCATAACAATCATGTACATGCATTATCGAGGTGTACGGCCCAATTTATGGATGCATCACATTACATATAAATATTGTCTAGGTGTTTGGCTCGATCCACAGAAAAAGGAAACTCTTCGGACTACGAATTAAGTGTTTACAACTCCAAGGTAAGCCCATAAAAGAATATAAATTTCCATCAATAATTAAACATTCTGCCAAATCACTAAGTAATGATGCTCGGTTTAGCATAGTCTTTAACCAAATTTTACTTATTAATAAAAGCAATTAAACTAACAAGTTGAGTTCAAATAGTGCAAGTAATTGCATAATAAAGTCATATGTCTACCCGGACATAACTTTTATTTTAGCTACGTATGGACTTCCGACGCTTCGTGCGTACGTAACACCCATAATTAGTAGCAAAAAATAATTTGAATATCTTATGGTTAATTCTCTTTTACAAGCTTAGGTAAGAGATTTACCTTGTTTTCAAGTCCACTTTCCGATCCATAAATCACACAAAAAGCCACAAGTTGGTGCCGACCAATCCAAAACTAGCCAAAGATTGTACAAACTAATCAATATTTACTCAAAAATTCATAACTTAACTAGTAGAGTAATCACCCGACCCAATTTGAAAGGTTCCTAAAATTCACCTCCGGGCCCACGTGCCCGGATTTTGAAAATATTTCTCATAACCTTACGAACACAAATATATAATTTCTACCCAATCCCATAATCATTTTCGTGGTTTAATCTCATTTTTATTAAAACCTAGGTTTTTCAACAAACTCCTAAATTTTTCATATTTTACATATTAAAATCTATCCATAATGTATTTAACTTACATTAGGTAGAAATCACTCACCTTATAATATTTAATGAAAATCCCTCTCCAAAAAGCTCCAAATTCGGCCAACACAATGAGAAATGGGAGAAATAAGCCTAAGTCCCGACTTTAAAACAGGACTCTGCCCAGTTGACCTTTCTTTGCGATCATGAAAAGGGCCTCGCAATCGTGCAAGAAAAGCCTGCCCAGGCCTTGAAAAACCTTCATCGCTAATGCGACCGGTCCTCTCGATCGCGAAGGCTAGACCAGCCCAAGCATCACAAACGCGACCTGCCCTTCACGAACGTGAAGGGAAACGACCAACTGACCCCTCGCTTTCTAATCCTTCTAAGCGAACGAGACATGGCCATCGTGAATGCGAAGGCCATAGGTCCTAAAGCTTCGCGAACGCGCCTGTTGATCGTGAACGCATAAGATAAATTGCCCAGCCCCCCAATTCCTTCTAGACAAATGTGACATCACCTCTGCGTTCGCGAAGAAGGAAACCAGAACCAGCATATCAACAGTTTTGAACTTAGCTCCGGGTGATCCGAAACACACCCAAGCCACCCGGCCCTTTGTCCAACTGCATCAACAAGTCCATAAACATAATTCAGACCTGTTTGAACCCTTAGAACACGTAAAACAACATCGAAATCAAAAATCACACCCCAAAACCCAATTGAATCAACTTATGAACTTCCAAGTTTTTCAACTTACTCCGAACCCGTTGAATCATACTTAGACAACTCGGATTGACACCAAATTTTGTGTACGTGTCATAAATCATCATACGGACCTATTCCCAGTCTCAAAATCCTAAACGGACCTCGATAACACCAAAGTCTACTCCAAACCAAATTTAAAGAACTAGAAAACCTTCAATGAGCCAACTTTCAGCATTAAGCACCGAAACGCTCCCGGATCACCCGAAACCCGATCCGAACACACGCAGAAGTCCAAAATTATCATACAAACCTATTGGAACCACCAAATCCCAGTTCCGAGGTCGTTTACTAAAAGTGTTGACTCAAGTCAAACTTGGCAATCTTAGACCACTATTAAGCAACTAAGTGTTCCAATTTCAATCCAAACCCTTCCAAACCTAAACCAACCATCCCCGCAAGTCATAAAATAGTAAAAGCACATACGAAGAGTCTCAATTAAGAGAACGGGATCTAGAAAGCAAAACGATCGATCAAGTCGTTACAATAAGTTTATATATAAACACATGTTATGTATTTATTGGTCTTGTATAAACATCAATTGTGGGTCACTTATTGAATAGCTTAGGAACAAGAAATCAACAACTTAATTAATATTTGTATGTAGGGGTGTTCATGGTTCAATTTGGATCGGTTTTTCCATAAAAATAAACCAAACCAAGTAAGTCGGTTTTTCAAATATTAAAACCAAACCAAACCAATTAAGTCGGGTTTTTATCGCTTTGGTTTATATCGGGTTTTTCGGTTATTTATTGATTTTTTCTTAAATATGAGACATAAGCTACCAAACACATATTCCGGCGACTACATTTTCAACGTAACACTATCAAATCAATTGCCCTTTGAGAAATCTATCATTTACCAAGATATATTGATAATAATTGAATTAAATAGTGATGAATAATTTAAAGTCTCAATTAAAGATAGATTAATTTTAACATGAAATGGATTCTTATACTTAGCAAAAGAAAACTACCGATCAAACTAGAATGTAAAGGCAAAGAATTGTACTAAAAGTGCAAACGATTAATATATACCATAAAATTTTAGAAACGTTGTATAAAAATATACATATATATAGGTGTAATATTGAAATAGTTATTTCTACAGTTGATTTGGTTCGTTTTTTTCGGTTATTTTTTTTATTAAAACCAAAATCAAACCAAATTTGATCGATTTTTAAAATTCAAAACCAAAACCAAACCAAACAAAAAAATATCGGTTATTTTGATCGATTTGGTTTGGTTCGATTTTTCGAATTTTTACGAACACCCCTATTTGTATGGATGTTTGCCATATTTAACTGAATGTTTTCGTGTATTCTTGGCTGTCGCGTGTCGTGCTATCTCATTTTATACGTCCAAGACAGGAAGTCAATTCATCTATTAATTCTTTAGATTTTGAGAAAAGGTCAATGAAAGGTAAGGCGTGTCCTGGGGGTTCTACAGATTAGTGAATAAGTAAAGAATATTTGGTTTCTAAACCAAGCGGGGATAGCTCAGTTGGGAGAGCGTCAGACTGAAGATCTGAAGGTCACGTGTTCGATCCACGTTCACCGCATAGGTTATTTTTACTTTTACAATGTTATTTCGGTTTTATAGACCTCATCCAGTTCATCTTCTGTGACAGTGTGAAGCACACATAATGGGCTGATGTAGTCTGGTACAATGCTGCCCAGGAAATTTTATGCTTTATGGATTCACGATCCATCATTTGTATCTAATGCGGTATGATCCAACACAGCCCCAGAAATTATTTGAAACCAGCTTTCTTCCTTTATTCTCCGGGTTAATGTGTGAGGTACAAGAATTTTTATTTATTCATTTCAATACTTCTTGTGAGCTAGTTAATAATGGAATAGCAAACCAGTTAGGATCTCATGGCACTATATATATATATATATATATATATATATATTGCACCATGAAGTGCCTATATCCACTATACTAAAAATATATATATTTTCAGGATTCGAATCCGAAACCTTTGATTAAATGTGAAGAGACCCATTCATTAAAATAGTTATTCGCGCTAGGGCAAACAGATAACTACTAGTGCTCCTATTATATTTTATCAAACTCCATAATCAGACGCCGAATTGATAGAAGCAGTAAATAAAATAAGGAGGCAGTCGCTCAAAAATATAATAATGTAAAGGTTCTTCTTTAGATAGTTGCAAGAAATTACGACAAAGTGTAATACAATGATGGTATATATGAGAACAATCCTGTATAGATAACTTGGTTTTTTTGTTTCTGTAGAATGAAATTGATTGCAAATTTGAGGACTTTCCATCTGTAAACTACAAGGTAATCAGTTGTTTAACGTTCAGTGGAAAAACATATTGTTTGCCATCAAAAGCTGAGTCAATAATTATGCGATTAGCTGTTTCAGTTGGATGATATCTATCCCAAAAAATATGGCTACTTCTATTGGAACAGAACGTGGAAATTGGGGTGCAAGGAAGATTAGCATTTAGTCTTCCCAGTCCACAACAAGCAGCTTTCACTTCACTAAAACCTGAAAAAAAACATATCATCTCAACCAAATCAATACTGAATATATTGCTAGATATTTTTTTGTTTTATGTATATTGACTATATGTTGACTTCCTTTAACTTTTTGGTATATTTGATTTTTTTATATTTTAACACCCCCTGGCTCCGCCATTGCATACAGATGCAGTAGTATTTTATTTAAAATGCTAGATGTCTCCTATTGACAAGAAGAAGTGGTTATTGCAATTATTGGAATCGGAATTACCGTAAATAGCTGGATTCTGGATGACATCGAGCAACAAATTGAATGTGTCGAAATATGAATAACTGAAATCTTTCAGCTCAGACTGCAACCCTTGTAGCACGGACTGAAGTCCTTGGTTATATTTGTTTGTCCAGTAATTAGCTTGTTCGGAGCATTCACCAGATTTATTGGAACTTTGGTATCTTAGCAATGGAATGCATCCAATTGATCCTACCCCAACAATCACAAATTTTCGTGCACCTAGACCATACAATTGCTGAATCCAAAAAAATAAAATAAAATAAAATTGGACACTCAGTGTTTATACTAAACTAAAAAAAACTTAATGAACATATCAGTTAATTATAATTAGGTGATAAATGTGTGTCATATGTTTTGCATATTTCAATGATTTTGTGTAAACACCGTGTGAGTTAACTGTTATCAAATTTGAATGTGACTTGAAAATTGGTGATAGAAAATGTACCTTGAGCTGGCCCTGTAGAGAGGAAACCATTTGATCGACGTATTGCTCGGGTGTTGTAGTCTTAGGGAGTTTTGAATCGGATTTGAAATAATTAATTATATCATTACTTCCAATTACAATACCAAAAACAGACTTTAATAGTTGCTTTTGTGCAGCATCAGATCCTAATTGCGTCACCAATCTTTGCTGAACAATGGAGAAAAACTGAACTTGTTGTGACATATGAAGTGCTTTGCTCTGCAAATAGAGAAAATAATCGTTAATATGAATATTATCATCGAAAAAGTAATTTCAGCATTAATATAATTAGTTAAGTGTAATAAACAGAGGAGAGTTAACGCAAAGCGGGGATAGCTCAGTTGGGAGAGCGTCAGACTGAAGATCTGAAGGTCACGTGTTCGATCCACATTCACCGCATTTTTATTTTTTCGTTTCATTTATAGATTGTAACTCATCGTGTGTGAGTCGGACATAATGGGCTAATGCTGTATTGTATAATCCGGCCCAAGAAATTTTTTATTTCATTTCATCAACTTTTTGAGCCAAGGTGTGAGGCCCAATAACTTTTTATTTTCGGGAGAAATTCAAAAATAGTCAGATTTACAAGTGGTCATTCAAAAATAGTCACAGTTTCAAAAGTAATCGAAATTTAACCATTTTTTATGTAAAGATAAATTTGAACGAAAACACTGTTCAAAATCTGGAAAATACTCCAGCATAATATACTGGAACTCCAACATATTATAATGGAGTTCGAGCATAAGTATAGTGGAACTCGAGCATAATATACTGGAACTTTTCGCGTGTTGGAGTTCTAGCATAATATGCAGGAAGTTCATACACATGTGCACCTATCTCCAATATATTATGCTGGACCGGTCCCTATTGCAGCAAAATAGTGATTATTTTTCAATGACTTTACAAACGCTGACTATTTTTGAATGACCAATCCGAAACTGGCTAGTCCGCGCTATTTTAACTTTATTTTCGTGTACCTCCTCTATCAAACTCTAGGGAAAAATAAGAATTGACCAATTGAAAAATAATAGTAGGGCTATTTAATTCAAATTCAAATCCATAACATAATGATTTCTAGTTTGAGTATATCTAATTAGCATATGCTAGTCAAGCGGAGTTCTCATGTTTCCTACGGGTTCATATGAACCCAAAGACTCTATATGGAGTATGTATAAAAAAAAGTACTAAATATTTATAAATAATTAATTGTGAACACAGTCAATAGTGTATATTAACTTGATATAGCTATAAATTCATAAGTTTTAAATCCTAAATTCATCTCTAATAGTGGTAGAGGCACTCAGGGATATATAATTGCGTTAAAAGGAGAAAAATAAAAAAGAATTAAAAAAATTGAATTTTAACTTACAAGAAAATCATCGTTGGTGCCATTAAAAATTCCAGCTCCACCAGAGGCAAAGCTTACACCTTTGGCGAACACATTGTTCTTGTCGGCCAAGTATGGGGGAGGCGTTGGTACTCCTAATTTCTCAGCTGCCAAACAATAAACAAAAAAAGAATTATTAGTTACGTGATGTTTAATTTAAAGAAAAAAGTTACGTTATGTTCCAAAATGTGCACCCATAATTCCACATGCATAAAACAATACAATAATGGATGTCAAGCAAGAAAAGGGATAAAAGAAGAGATATTTTATCAACAAATAAAGAAAAAGTTAAAGTTTGCTCCATCACCCAAAACGCATCGACTCTTCACCATCAAGTTGAAAGTGGCCGCAGTTGTGTTTGTATTTAAGGAGCAATTAACCCCCCATTTCCAAAAAAGAACAATTTATTAAGGTTTTATTTTATACTACTTTCGTTTTATTTTATATGAACGTATTTAATTAGCACAGAATTTTTTTTAAAAAAATTAGCACATATACTAAAAATTACCCTTAAAAAACCTAAGCCTTCGAAGAGTTTGCTTTTCATGAACTAATTACAGTACCCCACTAGTGACAATGGAAGGGCAGCCCGGTGCATTAAGCTCCGGCTATGCGTGGGATCCAGGAAAGGGCTGAACGATAAGGATCTATTGTACGCAGATTTACCCTGCATTTCTGCAAGAGGTTGTTCCACAGCTCGAACCCATGACCTCCTAGTCACGTGACGGCAACTTTACCAGTACCCCACTAGTGACAGTGCCATTTTACAATTAAAAAAAAAGTAGCGACATACAGTAGAATGAGTGGTACCAAATACAGTAAAAAAAATGCTATTACTATATATTATGTAAAATCAACATGAAGTGCACGTATTTTCCTTTCACCTAATAACAAATCATGAAGATGGAAATACTAGTAATTATAACTTATAAGGTGCTATTGCTTAATTCCTTCAAATATTTGAAAGGACAGGAGAAGCTTCAAATTAACAGGAAATACGTACTATATAGTTGTTGTTATTATAAATGATGGTAAAGCTCGAAAATAATAAAAGGTGAATTTCAGTTTGAGGCATGAAGCAAAACCTTAAAATCATCTCAGTCTAAACTCTTTAGCAAAACTGAATTGTGACAAATTTCACCATTTTATCATTATGGTGGCTAAAAATTCTGTTACTATTAACATAGGATGAGTGTTTGCTTAATTACCTAGAAAATCAGCAGTGTTTTTCCCATTGCAAAATCTTCCAGTAGATTTTCCACCAGGATAATCAACACCATTGTAAGGAAAATTAGCTTTAATAACTGTACCAAAATGGTTGTTATTGCCAACGTCTACAAGGGAGTCACCAAACATGTACGCTGCTGGGACTGACTGTGCTACACATAGTTTAAAATATAAGAGAAAGAAAGAAGAAAACAACAAGAAGAAACTCAACAAAGAAGAAGAAGAAGAAGCCATTGATATATGTCAATTATAATAAGGACCTATGACTTATGGCTCTTTCTTCTCCAGTACTGGAAAAATAGGTTGAAAAGAGTAGTATATATAAACATGATTTGGTGTTGGTGAAAGGAAAGAAGACGCACAAGTAGTCTACAAGTTACAAAATTTGTTGTGTGAACGAGTTGATTTTTTTGTTTTTTTTGTTTTTGAATGATAGGGAATTAACAGCTTGTCTATCTTATTGCCCTTCTAAAACGGAGCTACCTTTTTGTGTCACTATCTACAATGAGAACTCTATTTTAAACTTACTTGACTAATTAATCGTAATTCCTTCGTCTAAAATAAAGAAAGAAAAGAGGATGTGCGTTGGAATATATACTATTAATCTTGTGTTTATATATTAATTTTTATTACTATGAAATAAAATTTTATTTAATTTTAATAAAGATTTAAAAAGATCGTATCAAGCATGAACCGATCTTTTTTATTCAATCTAGATCCCCTTACAATTGGTCTGTGCGATATCGAGTATGCTAACACGAATTTCGAACGGTCGTAATCAAATCTTTCAATCGTTTTCCTTTTCTCATGTCGTTAACTTTCGAAAGTCTTGCAAGGCTCTCAAACAGTATAACTGTCGTAAACTTTCGTAATCGTTCCAACATATATAATGTATTCGTCTTTATTTCTTTGTGTCCATTAGTAAAATTGAGTCTAATTTTTTCATATATGTACTTATAGATCAAATAGAAAGTAAGGGGAGGTTTAGTTGAACCCATTGAATCTGCTCTAGAATTCGCCTATATGTTGATTTGAGTTAATTATTTTAATTTTGATATCAACTAATTAGAAATTAATTATTTAATTTTTTGAAATAAAATTTATATACTTAAATTATTTTTCAAATATAACTAATTCTTTCTTCTAAGTAAGACTTATGTTTTGGCTGCTCCAAAAATATTCTAAATTTTAGAAAATTGCCTGACTGGTAAAACACTTAATAAATAAATAAATAAATCTAATCTTAAGGAGAAGATTGAAGTGATGGGATAGCTTTTAGTTTTCAAATGATGCAGTGATCTTTGTAAAGCTGATGATTCTTGAATCAGATTCACACGTTTTGGACCTAAATCAAAAGCTCCTTTTGGTGGTTTTAGTTTCATCAAATATCTTTAGCTCTTCTATCCCTTTTAGTAGCATTTTGTGGGCGAACATAGTTCTTAAGCTGCACATTCATCTTAATTCAATATTTTTGATGTAAATTGATATTTATATGTAAAACTTCTGTAAGAAAAATTCAATAAATATTATATTTAAACTCATAAAAATCTTAAAGATCGAGCTCATTATATTTGAATTTTGGATCCATCTCTGTTTGAGAGGGAATCATGTCGTGCATATCCATTCTCGAGTAAAAGAATAAGAATGAAAGAGCGAAAATAGAGAAAACGAATTGTTGTGTCTAAATAATAAATATGTGGTTCATTAATTAGAAATAAAAGCACCGACATGTTCTTCAAAGATCAAAGTGGAATAATATTTTGCCCTTTTTTGCCATAAAGAGGGATCCATCACATACCAACCATATTAATTTTTTTTATTAATTTTAAGAGCTCAAAGCTACTTTCCCACACGCATCTCACTTCCTTCTTGTCTTTTAATTAGGGCTGCTTATCATGCGGATTGGGCGGTTATTTACTCTTAACGGTTTGGTTTATCGGTTATCGGCTTTTAAATGTATTAATCCGCTAGCCATCCGATAAGATATCGGGCGGATTTGTATCGGTTTAGCTCTTATTGGGCGGTTTATCGGCCTAATTCAATCAAAATAAAATAAAATTTAGTCTCTATATGTTTAAATAGGTGGTCGACGTACTAAGAGGGACGAAGCAGAAGAGACACCGTGATGGGTAAATCATCTGTCTAGAATCTTATTTATATTTATGCACATTGGCCTTAGTCCATGTAAAAGATTTCTTGGTGTACTAATATTACGATTAGAAGTGGGCATATTGTATATTTTAACATGTCATCCGCTTGGACAGAATTGCTAGGCCAAGAGTTCTGTTAGTTAGAACTTACAAAGATATATTTGCCCAAGATAAGAAAAAACAAATGTAATTTTAGCTGAAAGTGAAAATTAGCATCTCTAATTTATAGACGTAGAAGTCATAGAAATAATTTCATGTCAATTAATACAAAATCATACATTAAAATCTTAATCCTATTGTATAGAACAAAAATAAAACATATAAAAAGTTACTATACGACGACTATATATAAAATGAATAGGAAGAGATTTCTTTACGAATCAAACAATGTAGGATTACAAAAAGTTTATAAATTTATTACCTACTAATAATTCAAAACAATTGAAAAGAAAATCATGTGTCTTGATATTATGTTAAATAAGATAAAAGTTATTAGTGCATCTAAACCTTAATACTCGAAAACAGTGAAGAGGAGAAATATGAGTTTGAAATAGTTATCAATTTGAATTGGGAACGATTTCAAATTCCTGGTGAATTGACAAAAATTCAAGTAGGCAGAAGTTTAGTTGAATTCAAACGTCGAAAATAGTTGGTAAAGTTCAATATTACAATTCTATCCAACATAAATTATCTCGTTGAAGGAATTTAGGCTTATAAGGGCATAAAAGTCTATTAATATTTTAAGGATATTTTTGTCGATCAACATTTAGCGTGGAACATTCGTACTTTTATAATAATCACTACTAGAATTCGGCCAAAAAGCGACCAAATATTGGCGACCAAATTTGGTCTGTTAAGAAAAGCGACCAAAGTTGGTCGCCAAACTACCGAAAATAATAAATAAAAAAATTGAAATAATTTAGCGACCATAGTTGGTCGCTATTTGGACGCAAATTTAGTCAAACTGTTGACTGGACTGGTCAGACTTGCTTGGTCAAAGATACACTGAGTTTAGCGACCAATGTTGGTCGCAAAAGTGGGACCCACACAATTTTTTTTAATAATTTTATTATTATTTTATAAAACTTATAAAATATAAATATATATAATTTAAAACTTGCGACCAAAGTTGGTCGCTAACTGAAGGATAAGAAGATAGCGACCAACTTTGGTCGCTAAAGTGGGACCCAGTTATAATATTTTAATAAATATATATTTATGTAAAAATTTTATAAAATATAAATAAATATAATTCAAAATTTAGCGACCAAAGTTGGTCGCCAATGTGGGACCCAGTTCTAACGTTTAACAATTTTTATTATTAATTTAAATATTATATAAAATATAAATAAATCTGATTAAATTTTAGTGACCAAATTTGGTCTCTAATTTAAATTCATGTACATTTAGTGACCAACTTTGGTCGCTAAATTAAATTCATTTAAAGTTAGCGACCAAAGTTGGTCTCTATATGGTCAAATTTAAAAATCACTTTTGTGTTTACTATGTAAATAATATAAATGTAAGTCGTTAATAATTTTGTAATACAAGGGATGAATAGTACTACGAAGCGGGCGTGTGTGTCTATATATACAATATATGTACTTACGCTATACTATGCACTAAGTATAAGTGTATGAGGTAATACCGTATCGAATATAGCTTATATATATATATAATATATATATATATATCGAATATAGCTTATATATATATAATATATGTACTTACGCTATACTATACACTAAGTATAAGTGTATGAGGTAATACCGTATCGAATACAGCTTATATATATAATATATATACTTACGCTATACTATGCACTAACTATAAGTGTATTAGGTAATAGCGTATCGAATACAGCTTATATATATATATATATATTTGAAATATATTTTGAAATAGCGACCAACTTTGGTCGCTATTTTGGTCAAACGGTCAGAATATAGCGACCAAAGTTGGTCGCTATTTCTAAAAATTCAAACTTGTTTTACCCACCAAAATAGTGACCAACGTTGGTCGCTATTTTAATTACATAACTCTCAAAATCGGGATCCCCTCCCATTCTTTCTAAAAAATTCCCAAAATCCCTCTTTTCTCTCTCACACTCAAACCCCACCCCCCTTCCAACTCCCACCACCAGGCCCCACTCACGCCACCAACGACCACCGCTCAGCTGCCGCTGTCGCCGTCGCCGTCGCCTCTGCCGCTATTGCGTCTCTCCTTCTCCACCTCCTAAAAATTCAAGGTTAGAATTACAAACCTAGGGTTTCAATTAGTGTTTCAATTATTTATTGTTTCAACCTAGAATTAGTGTTTCAATTGATTATTTAACATTGTATTTTATAGAAACCTAGGGTTTAGATTGTATTTATCATTATTTAACATTTTATAGAAATCTAGGGTTTAGGGTATGGGTTGAATATTTAGGCTAGGCTTTATTGAGTATTTCTCCTTCAATATTTTAGTAAGCAATAGACACTAATTTAACGTCAAAGACTTGATTCATAGGTAGATATATATTAGGGTATAAATTGAACTTTTAGTTTAATCTTGATTAGTTTATAGGTAGATATTTAATATAGACACATGATAGTATATTTGGATTTTCTCTTAAAGTTCAAGACAATGTTAATGTTTAAGGCCTTAAGCGAATCGTTGCGTGGCTCTTGTTTGAGTACAACGAGTCGCCCACTTTTAGGATATAAATTGAACTTTTAGTTTAAGTTTAAACTCGTAGGATACGAATATAACTTATAGTTTTTAGGTTTTGTTATTGTGAATTGAACTTGTAGGATATAAATTGTACCTTTTAGGATACGAGTTGAATTTTTAGGATATGAATTGAACCTTTTAGGTATGAGTTGAACCTTTAGGATATAAATTGAACTTAAACTCGTAGGATATGAATATAACTTTTAGGATATAAATTGAAGCTTTTATGTATGAGTTGAACCGTTAGGATATGACTTGAACTTTTGTGGATATAAATTGAACCTTTTAGGATATGAGTTGAATTTTTAGGATATGAATTGAACCTTTTAGGTATGAGTTGAAGCTTTTAGGATATAAATTGAACTTTTAGTTTAAGTTTAAACTCGTAGGATATGAATATAACTTTTAGGATATAAATTGAAGATTTTATGTATGAGTTAAACCTTTAGGATATGACTTGAACTTTTGTGGATATGAATTGAAGCTTTTATGTATGAGTTGAACCTTTAGGATATAAATTGAACCTTTTAGGTATGAGTTGAACCTTTAGGATATGAATTGAAATTTTGGTTTATGTTTTGGAATTTTAGATTGCGGGAGGATTTTGTAGAAGAGGTTGATGACGTTATTAGACATGCAATGGAACTTCCACCAAGAATAACTAAGATAAAGTACCTGGCAGAATGTGCCTTTAATTGTTATTCTCATTAGCGACAATGATGATGAGAAGACAATGGCATGTGTTTCAAATAGTGATTGTGTAGGTAGGAATTTAGTATTTCCTAAGTAGATAAAAGAAGAGCTTATAGAGGAATTCTGTACTTCATTTTCCATAAGGAAAAGAAGTTTGATTGAGAGTGACAAGGTTGATGAAGACGGATGGTTTTCCGTTGGTCGTCGCAGTTCCCATAAAATGGGGATCATAAGACTCTATGATGATAGAGATTATAGGAAGTTTTGTACTCAATTTTCTTTCGAGTCTGATCCGTACAAGCTTAATGTGATATTGATTCGGATTCAGATAATGATTTGACCGACAAAAATATGGAAATGCTCTTAAAAAGAATTAAAGGTAAAATATTTTTCAGCTTCCTTCTCGACCAAGAAAAATGTTTTACCTTTAATTCTTTTTAAGAGCATTTCCATACTTTTATCGGTCAAATTATTGTCTGAATCTGAAGAAATATCATCCAATATCACATTAAGCTTGTACGGATCAGACTTGGAAGAAAGTTGAGCACAAAACTTCCTATAATCTTTGTCATCATAAAGTCTTATGATCCACGTTTTATGGGAACTACAACGACCAACGGAAAACCATCCGTCTTCATCAACCTTGTCACTCTCAATCAAACTTCTTTTCCTCATGGAAAATGAAGTACAGAATTCCTCTATAACCTCTTTTATCTACTTAGGAAATGTTAAATCCTACCTACACTATTACTTTTTTGAAACACATGTCGTTGCCTTCTTATTATCATTATAGCTAATGAGATAAACAATTGATCAAAGACACACTCCGTCATGTACCGTATCCAAGTTATTCTCTGTATCAAAGTTCATCTCGAGTAATAGTACCACGAGGATAATCACCAAAGCCACCAGACAACTTTATAATGCCAATGAAGCAAGATGAGCTATTCAATGAAACTCGTATTGTAAAGAAGAAGAAAGAGACTGATTCAGAAAGGAGGGTCGAGCTTCGACTACATACATGTAAGTTTTTTACTTTTCATTAAATATTTTGATTTGCTTTTATATAAATTTTGAAATACTAATTCAATATAATTTTTCATATAGGTTCAATTCGCTTCACATCTGACGTGGGGGAATTCATACGCAGTCAACCACCTAATGAACCGAGCGAGGAAATCCAACTTGCAGACGAGGATGATGAAAGAACACTCCTTCAGTACTTTATATACTATTGTGTTAGTTCTATTGTGTTAGAACTAATTTACATTGTGTTAGTTCTATTGTGTTAGAACTAATTTATATTGTGTTAGTTCTATTGTGTTAGAACTACTTTACATACCAATTTACTATTGTGTTAGTTCTCTTTAGTTCGAATGGGCTTGTAATAAGCGTTAACTTAGTTTTGTTAGCTTAATGTGTTAGTTCTATTGAACTTTATTCTTTGTTGCTTTTAATTGCTTTTTATTGTTGTTGTTGTTGGCATAAAATGCCTATTTAGGAAATTGGTATGGCTCGCAGGTGGTGTAGCTGCAAAAACAGGCAGTTTCTGGCAAAATAATACACAGAAAAGCGACCAAAGTTGGTCTCTATTTGGTCGCTTTTCATGTTAAAAAAAATAATTTTCTGGAGAATAGCGACCAACTTTGGTCGCTATTTACCCAGATTTCTACAAAAAGCGACCAAACTTGATCGCTATTTCATTAAAAAAATAAAATTTCTGGTGATATAGCGACCAAAGTTGGTCGCTAATATTTAAAAAATAAATTAAATCCATGTATTTAGGGACCAAAATTGGTCGCTAGTTTAATAAAATAAATAAATAATTGAATACAAAAGCGACCAAAATTGGTCTCTAGTTTCTAGATTTTAAAATATAATATTTGGTTTAGAGACCAAAGTTGGTCGCTTTTTAGTGATTAATAATAAATAAATAAATAATGTATTTTTTATTTAGAGACCAACTTTGATCGCCAAATTTATATTATTAAATTAATAAAGCGACCAAAGTTGGTCTCTATAGTCAATATCCGAAAAATGGGTCTATTTAGCTTAGAGACCAAAGTTGGTCGCTAATTAGCGACCAACTTTGGTCCCTAAATAAAAGGGACCATCAATATAGCTACCAGGCACTTTTGGTCGCATTTTGGTCGCTATTTAGCCAAAAAGCGACCAAAGTTGGTCACTTTTTGCGGTCTCTTTTTCCCAGAATTCTAGTAGTGGATTAGAGATATATATGGATAAAAATAAATTTTATATATATATATATATATATATATATATATATATATATATATATATTATTAACGGGTTAACGGATTATCCGTTAAGAAAATTGAATAATCCGCCCCCAAATCAATAAGCCGCTAATAAAAAAAATTCAATCCGTTCTCCGTCCGTTAAACCGTTAATCCGATACTAATAAGCCATTAAGCTTCGGTTTCGATTCGATTTTCTGTTTCGATTCGGTTTTGAACACCTCTACTTTAATACTAAATATATGATTTTTGGTATGCTTCCATAATCTTGCCTAAACCATATGCTAAGACATCATTCTTTTATATAATTTATTCAAAACATCATATTTTCTTTTTTGTTATCTCTAAGTAAACTTCTAAGAGATTAACAGAAACCATTAACTATAGGGTGAAAATCATTTATAACCCTCAACTTTTCTTTACAACAAACTCCTCCCTCAACATTGAACGATAATCATTCTTCCCCTTTTATGTCCTTCGGCTTTTTCAAATACCTATTTACTCTTACATATCAACCAACCCCCCTCTCTCTCTCTCTCTCTCTCTCTCTTTAAATTTTTTAAAATCATGAAAAATTTCTTTTGTTTATTAAAAGTTATATAACAAAAGTACCTGTAGAAAGCAGAAAAATTATTTTTGAGACGAAAAAAGAAGAGTGAGAAATAGTAATTAAGTAATATGTTCTATAGTGAAATAAATGGGCAGAATAAAAATAGTTTAATTTTATTTATAGTAATCGAAGTTCTAATATATATTTATAAAGTGATAATAAAAGGGAGTAAGTACTAAAAATAGAGATAAATATATAACATAATTCTATATAGATAAATGAGTTATGATCGCCATTAATGAAATAAAAATAGAGCTAAATTTTATAACAGAATTCTAAAAGAGTATCTATTTATAAGAGAGAGTGAAACTTACATACATACTTACTTTCTTAATGTATGTAATATTTAAATTACAATTACAAAAAAATAGCGTTAGATTTTGTAATAAATATATAAAAAGATTATGTTACTTATAATGTTAATGAACTTAAGTAAAGATCTATACTAATATAGAAAAATATTTAAACTATAGGTAAAATGTTTAGGTTAAAAAATCAAATATTATTCTATATAATAAAAGGGATTAAAATTTTTATAAACATATTTGAATGCGAGTAATACAAAAATAATTACTAAAAATAGAGATAAATATATAACATAATTTTATATTGATAAATGAGTTATGATCTCCATTAATGAAATAAAAATAGAGCTAAATTTTATAACAGAATTCTAAAAGAGTATCTATTTATATTGTAAATACATTTTAAATTATAATTTAAAAGCTATTTCATCAACGATATTCTTTGTTTAATTAATATATATATATATATATATATATATATATAGATATAGATATAGAAAGAGATGGTAGAGAATAAGAGAGAGTGAAACTTACATACATACTTACTTACTTTCTTTCTTAATGCATGTAATATTTAAATTACAATTATAAAAAAAATAGCGTTAGATTTTGTAATAAATATATAAAATGATTATGTTACTTATAATGTTAATGAACTTAAGTAAAGATCTTGTAATAACCCAAAAGGTCATCACTTGCTTTAAATTAAATTTTGTGTTATGAGGCTTTGAAAACCTCATTTAGAGCCACCTCAATTTGCATGCGCAATCCAAGCGCGTAGCCGGAAAGCTTAAATATGAAATTCTGTGAAAAATGATAAAAAAAAATTGATTATAAAATGAGTTAATTTGACTTCGGATCAATGTTTTGGGTAAACGGACCCGGGCCCGTGATTTGACGGTCCCGGAGGGTCCATAGGAAAATATGGGACTTGGGCGTATGCCCGGAATCGAATTCCGAGGTCCCACGCCCGAGAAATGAATTTTTAAAAGAAATTATTTTCTGAAACTGTTTAAGGAAAAATTGAAATGAAATTTGCTTGGAACATGATGGTATCGGGCCCGTATTTTAGTTTCGGCGGCCGGTACAGGTCTTATATATGATTTAAGATATTTCTGTGGAATTTGGTGAAAAACGGATGTCATGTGACGTGATTCGGACTTAAATTGCAAAATTTATGTTTAAAGAAGTTTTGAGAAAATTTCATTGATCTCGAGATTTAATTTGATGTTCATGAGGTTATTTTGATGATTTGATTACACGAGTAAGTCCATATGATGTTTTTGAGATAGTATGACATTTGGTTTGGAGCCCCGAGGACTCGAGTGAGTTTCGGGATGTTTTTACACTTAGGAAAAAGTTGCAGATTCATAGAAGTTGCAGGTCTGTGAAGCCAGGTCTCGCGGTCCGCGGTGGGGACTCCGCGACCGCGGTGGGATTTGTGCGGTTCGCGGTGAGCAAGGCCAAACCTTCGCGGCCGCGCTCGATTTCTTGCGGTCCGCGGTGGAGACCTGTGCGGCCGCGGTCCATTTCATGCAGTCTGCATAGGGCACTGGACCGCAGTACCTCAGGAAGGCCTGTGCGGCCGCAGTCCATTTTGTGCGGTCCGCACAAGGGGTCTGAGAGGGATATAAATAGACGGGATTTTCAGTTATTTTCATTTTTCAAAACCCCAAAAACATAAGAGGCAATTTTTCAAACAACCTTTCTTCTCCAAATCAATTGTAAGTCATTTTTAACTACTTTTCTTCAATCATTAACATCTTCTAACATGATTTCGACTTCAAATCAATTACTTTCATGGTGGAAATTGGGAATTTTGGGTAAAACCTAAGAATATTGAAATTTGGGGATTTAGACCTCAAATTGAGGTCGGAATCCAAAACCAATTATATATCCGGGCTCGGGGGTAAATGGGTAATCGGGTTTTGGTCCTAAATTCGGGTTTAGACCAAGCAAGCCCGGGGTCGATTTTTGACTTTTTGGGGAAATCTTTATAAAACCTATTTTCATGCATTAGAATTGATTCATTTAGCGTTTATTGATGTTGTTAAGCAAATTATGGCTAGATACAAGCGAGTTGGTGGTGGAAACAAGAGGTAAAGCGTTAGTTGAGGCTTGATTTGTGTTCGTTGCATCGAGGTAAGTGTTTGGTCTAACCTTAGCTTGAGGGATTAGGAGTTGTGTCCTATTTGCTATTTGTTTCTTGTCGAGTACGACGTATAGGCATGGTGACGAGTATCTATGCGTTGGTCTCAAGCATGACCGTGAGTCTTATATCGTGATTTTCATGATCTCGTTGTATTATTCATGCCTTGGTGAAGATTTCTATTTGTTGTGTAAAGTTGTGGAAAGAATTGTGACCTATGAACATTGAGGAGCGTTGGCTCCAGTTGTATAACGAATTGTGAAAGTATAAGTGATAATCGAAACTCTAGAGCATTGGCTCGAGTTGTGAAGTGAATTGTGAGGTAAAAGTGAGAAAGAGAAGAGATCATTATGTTACCCCCTTGCCGGACTATTGTTGAGTTGAGGTTCCCTTGCATTGTGTTCTTAATTGATATTACGGACGCTTAGGTTGATGATTCTTCGTGTTAGGTGTTGTAACCAGTTTAGTTATAGCTGAGGTAGTTAGATGTTGAAACTAGTTGAGTTATAGTTGAGATAGTTAGATGTTGGAACAAGTTTAGTTATGGTTGCTTCTCCCTTGCCGGGACGTATATACTTGTACTGTTGAGTTTCCTTGCCGGGATAGTGTAGTCTATTGTTGATCCCTTGCCGGTACAGTTAATTATGATTATTGTTGACTGTATATTTGGAACGGGTTGCACGCCGCAACAGATATTATAATGGAACGGGTTGCACACCGCAACAGATATTATATTGGATCGGTTGCACGCCGCAACAGATATTATATTGGAACGGGTTGCATGCCGCAACAGTTATATATGTGGATCGGGTTGCACGCCGCAACAATATTAAATAATAAGGGATCGGGTTGCGCGCCGCAACAGTATTGTTATCGTATTGATTATAGACATCGAGTGTTCTTTCATACTTTATTAAGTTTCTGATAGAATTAGTATGTTTCCCCGAAGCATGTTTCTCCCCTCCCTTTTAAATTGTTATTACCTGTTTATATTTCTGCTGTATATTATATAACTGCACAGGTTTATCTGGAGTATGGTCCTAGCCTCGTCACTACCTCGTCGGGGTTAGGGCAGGCACTTACCAGCACATGGGGTCGGTTGTGCTGATACTACACTTTGCACTCTGTGCAGATACCGGAGCAGTGCTTGGTCATTAGCAGTAGGGGAGCCAGCCTTCAGTTCATCGAGACTCTGAGGTAGTCCTACAAGCGTCCGCAGGCCCCGGCGTTTCCTCCATCTTTTATTATGTTTTGTATCACTTGTATCCGAGACAGACAGTGTTTCTTTCTTTCGAACATTTGTATGTAGTAATCATAGTTAGTCCGTGAATGTTGTGACACCGGTTTCTGGGTAGAGACATATATTGAATTTCGTATTATTTTAGTTTTATATTTGCTTAAGTCTTCCGCTAATCTCACATTCCGCTGTTATTTAATGTTTATCACCTGTTAAATGCAAGTTGTTAAAAAGATTAAAATAAAGGAATTAAAGATTTCTGAATTTCGTGGTTTGCCTAGCTTCTACGAGTAGGCGTCATCACGACTCACGAGGGTGGAAAATTCGGATCGTGACAGATCTATACTAAGATAGAAAAATATTTAAACTAAAGGTAAAATGTTTAGGTTAAAAAATCAAATATTATTCTATATAATATAAAAATATATTATATAGATAGAGAATTAAAAATGTCAAGGGCAAAATTGATATTGCATAATGCATAGAATAAGAGGGGAGAATGACTATTGTTCAAAGTTAACGGGGGAGTTTGATTTTTAGAACAAAGTTAGAAGGTGTAAATGATTTTCACCCTTAACTATATAACTTGAGAATACTTAGGTGGAGTTTGAATTGGTTATGGTTTAGCTTTTATTGGAGATTATCGAAAAGTAATTTTGGGGAAAATAGATTTTGCAAATAACTTTTTGGAGAAGACATATATTTATGTAGTTTGAGGACAAAGAGAGGTACATCTTGTTTGAGACTTTGAGTCTTCAAACCCTTTTTTTTAGTTACATGTACTAATTCTTATAGCCTGTTTGCCCAAGTTTTTTTTTTGGGGGGGGCAAAAGTATTTTTTTTGGCCAAAAGCATAATTAAGGTGTTTGGCCAAGCTTTTGGAAGGAAAAAAAGTACTTTTGAGGAGAAACAGAAACATTTTTGGAGAAACAGAAAAAAGCAGCTTCTCTCTAAAAGTACTTTTCTGAGAAACACTTTTGAGAAAAATACACTTAGAAATAATTTTAAAAAACTTGGCCAAACACTAATTACTGCTCAAAAGTGTTTTTCGAATTAATTAGCCAAACAGAAACTGCTTCTCACCAAAAACACTTTTTTAAAAAGTACTTTTGAGAAAAACACTTTTCAAAATGAGCTGATTTTAGAAGCTTGGCCAAATGGGTTATTAGTCTTCTATCCAAACTTATACGTAATTACGTAATAACAGCATGGCAAAATACATTAAATTCTTTTTCACCTAAACATCAAAAAAAAGAGGGACCAGAAAAAAAGGAATGCAAGGATGGTCCATCATATAGCTGTAAACTCCTCGTTGAAGTTGAAATATGTGTCTTAGTTAGTTTGTACTATGTTGGGTCAATGGAACTGTAGGCTCCACTGCCTCTATATTTATTTTAGTTGTTTCACATTTTAACTTCATCAAATAGGCTATTCCCACCTCAATTTTTCCGATCATAGTGGAAAATGGAATTAATGTCTACTCGGAGCCTTCCAATTATAGTAATCCATTACTTTCATTTTCCAGGTCAACTTGTTGAAATTCATGCAATTTCTAGATGGGTCTTCCACTCAGTAAGTTGAGACCCCACCTTTGCATCGCAGTATCGTGTCGACGCCCAGAAAATCTTTAGTTTCATAAAGCCCATATGATTCTTGGTCTATTCTTTAGTTCTAGCTGAAATGGTAAAATTTTAATGTAGCGCCCAGTTTTTCCTCACCCATTAAATTTGCACACATTTTTTAAAAAGTTCACTAATAACAAATTTTTGAATAACTCCAGATTCATACACTGTATTAGAGTTCTCTTCTTCTTTATTGTTATTTTCTTCCTCATTGTGCTTAGAGTTTCTTCTTCTTCTTAATTGCAAAATGGATTTGTTAAAATTGTTGTTGTTTTGACAATTTGATGATCGAGATTTGTTCTTTATGATATTTGAAAGTTTTGTTTCAAATTTGAACTCATTTGTATTAGATTTGGACATTGAATTGTCTATTGGATTGTTATAATTTGAAGAACAAGTTTATGTTTAAGAACTTAAGATTTGAAATTTGAAGTTTCATTTAAAAGATTGAACTATTTAAAATTCGAATTTCTGAAGTTACATTTGAAAGATAGAAGAATTTCAGATTTAATTTCTGAAGTTTTATTGAAGAGATTGAACAATTTAAAATTCGAATTTCTGAAGTTGTATTTGAAAGGCATTAAAGAGATTGAACAACTTCATATCCGAGCGGGTATATTTTGCAAAATTTTATAAAATATGGGTAGAACTTTAATGGTGACCCTAAAAGTGGGTATATATATGAAAATTCCCACAAAAATGAGCCTAATAGTAATGAGCCCATTAAAGAAATCTTGCTATCGATGGGACATTTGCATCTATACACGCCTTTTGTGTCACATTTTAACTTGTGCCCGCTTTGCAAAAAAAAATTACAAACGTACCCGCTTTTTCGCATAACTTCAGCACACAGGGCTGAAGTAGCAAAGACAATCACGCAAAACTTCAGTATTCTAGTAGCCGGGCCTGAAGTTCAGCTCTAGAGCTGAAGTTTTTGTTTTGTAACTGGCGAACTTCAGCTCTAGAGCTGAAGTTTTTGTGTTGTAACTGGGAAACTTCAGCTCTAGAGCTGAAGCTTTTGTGTTGTAACTGGGAAACTTCAGCTAGCTGAAGTTTTTGTGTTGTAACTGGGAAACTTCAGCTCTAGAGCTGAAGCTTTTGTGTTGTAACTGGGAAACTTAGTTTTTGTGTTGTAACTGGGAAACTTCAGCTATAGAGCTGAAGTTTTTGTTAATTTGCTGTATTTGTCAATTATAATTTTTTAGCTATATTTTTGTTGTTTTGCCTTAGTTGTAGCTAGTGGTTGTTAGCTGAAGTGGACTAGAATGAGCAAGTTATGTTTTTAAGAAAGCCACAAGATGCTCGATATATGTCCTCTGAGACAAAAGAAGGAATAACGGTGCCCAAACAAACAAAAATAAGTAGAGAGGCGTATGAATATATACTGCACAAAAATCATACCAAGAAATATATATATTTCCAAAGGGCACACAAACAATTGGCCTTACAAAAACGCTTTCCAACAGTGAGCAATCCAAAACAAACCCAACTGGTAACTTAAACTTTTTCCTAAGAATAATTTACTGTAAATTTGGAGCAGAAGTACAACTGCCGAACTGTTCAATTAAAAAAATTGACCTTATAACTAAAGCAGCGTTGCTTCTGGAAATAAATATCAATTTGTTTTGTAACTTGAAGAAGAAAACAAAGGAGGAGAAGGAGGAGGATAAAGATGACTGAAGTTATTTAAAAAGTGGGTACAAGTTAAAAGTTTTTTTAAAAAATGGGTATACTGGGGGCGACCAAATAAGGCGCCCGGTGCAATTTTTACGCTATCGATATACATGGATTACTTTTAGGAAATCATAAGGAAATATATAAAAAATGATACTATTTACCAACAACTAGCCATTTTAGTTATGCTACCAAAAATAGCCAAAAATAAAATTATCAATAATATACAACATTCAAAATATAGGCAAAAAAGTGATACAACCCATATTCGCATATGTTAGATCACATTGTAAGCTAGTCGATGTAAATCCGAGAAGAGATTATCTTTAAGAAGATAAGAAGTTAACAATATTGGTCTTAAATGATACAAGTGTGTATAAGAATGATTAACAAATATTAGAAGTTAAACGAATCAAGGATGTTATAATCCGTATTTTCAGGTAAAACTAGAGGTGCTTAATATGATAAGGAGGTAGTGTTTTAAGATATTTGAATCATATAATATCTATATCATAAGTCTTGAAACCAAACGAGTTATGAAACAAAAGTCGACAAAAGTTGTCGCAACTTATGTTCATAATTTTACTTAAACTTTAGGTCAAATGTTACTAAGCTTTTCTCCCAATTTACTTGGAATTACGGGGTGATATACCCACCAAATTAAAGATCTATAAATCTAGTTTCCAACGCATTAAATGGTTTGTTGATACGACGTCGGAGTAGAGAGATATTCGTCTTTTCGCGAGACTGCGCAAGCAGTTCCTGTTGGGACCCACTCGAGACGGTCCTGTTGGGACCCACTTGAGATGGTCACAGACCTTACTTCTTTTAAAAGATGTTTTAGCCTCATTTCGGGTCATTTCTCACCCAGAATTCGTCAAATCTCTCCAAAACCCTCTCTAACATATCCTAAGATCTCAAGAACCAAACTCAAGGAAAATCAACTCAGTTCATCATCAAAAATGTTAAAGACTACAAGAGAATGCTCATATGATGTTGTGGTGTGATTGAGGGCTATTGTGAGCTAAGTTGAGATGAGGTTTCGAGTTGTAACTATTGTCCAAGGTATGTATAACATCTTTTGATTGTTCCTAAGTTTAATCTTGTGTTTGTTGTGTAGCTTGAGTGAAAAATCACAAGATAACACTTGAAAGAACATGAGACATGATTATCTTTTTGGTTGGACTGTTTTTGGCCAAATATATGATTTGGGGTGGCTGGAAATTATGAAAAATAATTTGATAATATTGTAGCTGTTGTTGTTAAGATTTTCTAGGTGTTAACTAAGTTTATTGAAGAAGAAAACACGAAACACAAGTGATTGACAATAAAAGTTAGGGTGCGAGGCGTATGAGGCTGTTTTGGAAGTTATTTTGTGGATGTTTTAAACAAGCAATCATATCGTACATATATGTATGATGTTCTGAAGTCTGTGAACCAATTTATGGAATATAAGTTGGATTCAATTTATGTTTTGTTATTAGTAAAAACGAGTTTGTCGCTCAATATGATTGTTAAGAAAATCGGAGAAGCTCATATTGAATTATATTGGTGTTGTTGATATTGTGGATGTTGTTTGGGCTGTTTTGCGATTGTTGTAACTTGGGGGAAGTCATATAAATATGGGAGGTGTTGTCTGTTTTATCGTAAAATAGGTTGCGGTTGATATATGCTAGTTATGACGCTTAAACGATAACGATAGTATCATTTATCTTATTGTAGACTAAGGAGCCATGAGATTTGCATAGCTTGAGGTTGGGCAGTATATGCTAGGTATGTGAGGCTATCTCTTTCTTTCTTTTGCACGACTCCGATTGTACATAATATAACGAATGCGCTTCCAAAGATACTCCACTCTTACAAGCTAGTAGTACTCATTGTTTCCCTTCTTATGGAAATATTGATGTTGATGTTGCTCCTCTTATTCGTATCAAATGTTGTTGGTATTTCATGGTTCCAATAAGATTTATGATGACGAATTAGCTTTAATAATGTATACGTAGGTTACCAAACTTATGTCACTCCGAAAGGTTTAGAACGTGATCCCATGAGTCCAGCATACATTATATATATGTTTCTATTTTACTCTACCAAGCCGCGATATAGTCGGTCGGGTACGACACCTATTGTGCAACCACTAATCAATTGGGTTTTACCAAGCTCCACGTGGCCGGGTACGATTCTACTGAGTCTTATGATGGCCGGGTACATTTTTACCGAGTCCTCTTCGAGGCCGGGTACAATATGATGATGATGATATGTGTGTGTGTGTATATATATATATATATATATATATATATATATATATATATATATATAGTATCTTTGTAGATCATGCCATTCGCCCTCAGAGGCACTCAGATATTACATGTTGTATATTATCTATCCCTCTTTACATTAATATTCTTATTTATGCTTCTTGCCTTACACACTCAGTACTTTATTCGTATTGACGTCCCTTTTATTTGTGGACGTTGCATGTCGTGCTCCACGTTCTGATAGACAGGTAGACGAAGCTCCCCCACCACAGTAGGCTGCCCAGTTCAACGATTGTTGGCGAGATCACTTCTCCGGACTTGTCGTGGTCTTGGTATGCATTTTTGTTATAAACATTATGGGTATGTCGAGGCCATGTTCCGGCAATGTTGCAGCACTTATGTTCCTAGGCTTATAGATAAGTGTCGACTCATGTATCATTTGGATAGCCTTATCGGCTGATTCTTGTTGTATAGTCTCTCATGGCAGTTTTTCGGCTCTTACCTTATATATAGCTTCATGACAACCTTGTCGGCCCATGGTGTGTATGTTCATGCCATTATCTATCATTATTGGTTGTTCATGATTCATGTCTACCATTTATGTTGATCTCGTCAGCCCTTATAGATAATAAGAAAGGTTAGATAAAATGTACGCTGGTGCTCGGCAGGTATGGCCCGAGTGCCAATCATGTCCCTCTAGTTTGGGTCATGACAAAAAGATTATTTTCCTAATAGGTATTGTTGCGATTCGTTGAAAATATATAGATGAGATAATATATATATATATAATTCAGCGAAGTTTAAAGGTAAATTAGACTAGTTTGGAGTCAAATTCATACAAATGATATACAACAACAATAACATACCCAATAATATCCCACAACATAAGGACAAATGATATACAATATTTAAAAAATTAGGCAAAAAAGATTTTTTTTAATGGGTATGGTTGAAATTCGTTTAAAACATTGAAGGTGATATACAAAATTTGAGCAAGATTGAAGATGATTTGGACTAGTTTGGTATCAAAATTCATAGTTAAAATCCAGTTTAAAAAGTTTTTTTGTGACACATGTATCACGCATGTATTTCACAAACAGGTATACGTTAATATACATGATACATATGTGATACGCAAATGATACACAACGTGGATACACAAATCATCTTTTCCCATGTTCACCTTCTTTTCGAATTTTCAATTCAACCCTCCTCAAAACTTCACTAAATCATCACAAAACCGAGATTCAAATTCCTCAAAATGTACCCAACATATTCCAACAACACTTACTCAAAAGAAAGCAAAAATTTGATCATATTTTGCTGCAAATAGCTAATTGGCTAATATTAGTAGCATTTAGCTAATATTAATAATATTTTATGAATTGACTAATTTTTGTACTAATTTGCTTATGGACGGACATAACTGGTAATTTCCCTTCCTTTTAACTCTCAGCCTGTAAAAGCAAGATCATCCCTGGACGACTAACAAAGTCACATTCCCACAGCAGGAAAAAATACTCTGACCCTGGGAGAACAGTCTGTGCTGAATGTTCTCAATATAGCTCGAAATACTTTGTAGCAAGAGGCAAATCGTTCTACCATGCACATACTTCAAAACATATTTTTCCTTTTGTCATCCGTCCTCCTTCCGTTCACTGGTACTATAGCTCTGCTTGTTCAACAATAAACTTTAATCTTATGAATTTAATGCATACCTCAATGTCACTCTCAGTGTAGACGTCACCTCAACTGCAACTTATCGAGCTTACCTACTCTGAGCATTAAGAATTGAAGCTTATATGTCCTTCAAAAATAGTGCCAGAAGACCATTCTTAGACCTTGCAGCTAACTTCCAAATGCTGCCACAGACACTTCTTAAATGTTTCTTCTGTGCTTCCTTTATGAGGTAGAATTTGCAAGCTGGAGCAAAGAACCAACACTTCATATGGATCCAAATATGTAAGAACCTCGGGAGCTCTATCATAGTCCTAGCAAATCAAGACCAGTGATTGTGAGAAAATCGTAATAATTGTTGGCTACTGTGTACGTGAATCATACTATACAGAGGAGGCCTTGATTTGAACTCTTTAAATTAAAACTGACTACCAATTCCATACCCAGTGACAATAGTTTCTCAATAGCAAGAGGAAGGTCATGAACGACAAATTTAATGGCCTATGTTTTTTGAATTAACACAGCCATCACGTCGACAGATAGTTAACATCTTTTTAACAAAAAACACCAGGAGGGAAGAGCGAGGGGTTTTCATGTCTTTCATTCAAGGGCTACCTCGGCCAGCCGAGCCCATTACAAAACAAGGGTGCCATCTACCACATGAGCAAGTTTCGGAAGGATTGGACCATTTCTATATACAAATTGCTAAAAACTATAGATGCAAGTACAGACACTGAGGTAAATGCAGTTGTCTTAGGATCAGAATTGTACTATTTGCATTTTCTGATCCTGTAAAATATTTAAGTAAAATATATTTGCTATATTAACTGTACCAGCTTGTTTATGTTGGCGTGTATAAACTCCAGGTAACTTGGTTCTGTCACATGTAGTTTGCTAATGACCAGATTCTCAACATCACGATATCTTTTTACAGACAAAATCATACCTATTCGTGAGATTTATTCACCTTTTCTGAGTTCTGATCATGTATTAATCTCTTTTCAGGAAACAAAACAAAGAAGATGATACCTTTTGCAAGATCTACTTACCTTTTCTGTTACAACAACAATAGGCTTCATAGCAAAGTCTGATTGAAGATTCCAAAGTCTCATTCTGATCATGTCAATATCCTAACATTATTATGGACCAAAGTGAATACTCAAGTTTTTGAAAAAGAAAAAAAAAATGAAAATGTCTAGCACAAACATCAATTCATAGAATCCAGGCGGAAAATAGGTGGATGACAGATCTATGAGTGCCATGTTGTGAGAGAAATCACGTTAAATGTCGACCTTCACAGTTACAATGTCCTCGTTACTAGTCTATGAGTAAACAGGGGAGTAAAAAGAGAAGCCAAACAAAAATAGATGATGTCACCTACCTTAGCTTCAAATAAATGGTGGTCACTAAAGTCTAGCCGATCAACATATGTTGGCCCCAGCTGCAAAGTTTTAACAACTTTTTAGAACAGAAGAGAATAATAAGTAGTGGTAATAAAACAAACGAGAAGTTGAATAAAAACTCAACTGCCTCAAAGCTTCAAAGATAAGGAAGGAAAATAGATGGTTGTATGAGCATCAAACAAGAGAATTCAAAACCTGTACCTTCTTTATTGTTTCAACAAAAGATTCAGCAGATCCAATTGCTGAGACACATAAGACAAGTGTATTACAGATGTCCATCAAAGCCAATTTGTGAGACATGTTGCGAGCTTTAAGAAAGTATAAAGGCGCCAATCTGCTCAAGAATATAGGAAGAGAATTTTTTACTGTTCGAATTTCTGATGCTATGGCCTCAACGTCCTTTTCTGAGACCTGCGTGACTCAAGCATATTAAATGGACGTCAGTGATCCTATCTGATTTTCTAATTTTACTAATCAAATGTCATGCTTCACAAGTATCAAGAAGCTATCTCAGATACACAGAAGAAAGAGAGTGTTAATACCAAGTTCGCATGATGGATTACAACTATATCTCCGCGTGCAAGTGCAGTCAAAGGTTCCCTTAATGGTCCAAGTGGAATTAACTGATGGTTCCCCCATGGAATCATTGCATTCACCATTACAATCTCGACGTCACGCCACAAACTGATATGCTGCTTTCGCATTTTTAAAGCTAACAAAATGTGAGTACAAGTTTAATGTCACAAGTAAAATAAAGAGCCCACAATCATACACCTAAATAAATCCTAGTTAGAAGCAAGGCCATGTTTTAGGTCGGGATATAAAGTCTGGGGATTGAAATAAAAAGAGTATCCAATTTTGAATTGTTTGGAAGATCAAATAGTTATAATTATAAAGGGAAGAAGAAGAAAGGTTTGCAACTAAGCACAACAGCAGGAATTCGAGAGGTATACATATTCCAAGAAAAGATGGGAAACATTTTTAACTCAATTTAACCCAAGAATAGCACGAATTAGTTTTACTAAATACAAACAACAAAGTTCCTGTTCGATCAGTAGGTGGTTAACACTTAAAATGCAGTTTTGGCACAGACCTGCATTCCGTCATCTAGGATTGCAACCCCAATTTGGTCACAATAAGAACTATTTCCCTTTTTGTTATCAGAGAAAAGTCTGTCCAAATCTGAGTTACCATGCTTGCGAGGGCTGATGTGGCCATATCTTTTCAGAAAACTGGCAGCCGTAACGGCCCTGTTTGCACCTACACCAATCTTCACAGATATCCCATACAGATGCCTTTGGAGCATTTTTGCTTCATCTGCACCACCATAACCCTGCAGAAGAAAACATTTTCGCAAAATACAACCCTTGTGTTTGTAATCGCAAATGGTCCAAAGTACATCCGGAAGGAGAAAAAGCAAAAACAACTGCGTATCACAAACCAACACCAAAAACAAACCAAATAAGAGGCTCAAAATATTTCTTCCTATATTGAAAGATTTAGGTAACTAATGTTCGACAAACTTTGGCAGTAAGTCTAACACGAGATTAACACAGAGAGAGAATAAAATATCAGTTGCAACACTAGATCATCCACTTTCAATAAACCAGAAAAGTGGCCTGTTTACAAGGTTCCCTTGTGCTAATAATAAATCCATGGAATATCAAACAAATTGAGTGCGGTAAAAAAGGGGGAGATGGATTCATTCATTTTCAAAAATATTACTTCAAAAACAAAACATATGGAGTAATATTATAAGGTATCAATTTATATGACACGCTTGTCATTATAATTACATTCAAAAATATTTGATACCTTTCCTCTAATAGGATTACTTCATACAACTTTCACAACTTTTAGAATTTAAATTCATTTAAGAATTCAAATTTTAATCTTCATGTGATGTTTTTTTTATCACACTAACTTCTTGGCTTTTTTTTTTTGTCTTTTTTTTTTATAACCGAGAAATCTCCGAGGGACAGTGGCACATGGTTCAAAACTTGATGGATAATGGGACTCTACCCTTCTCCACTTAAATACGAGGCATTTGTCCGCAGCACGGTTCCTGTGACGTGCGCCTAACCCACACGTCACGAGCTTCGCTCTTAACACTAGACCAAAGATACGGAGGCCTAACTTCTTAGCTATTACAGAATTAATTTGATATTTTCTTCTACTAACACTAATATAATATACAAGTCAATTTAACAGCTCAAGCTTCATGTTCAATCAAATACAATCATACATAATGAAATAAAGTAGATACTAAAAAAAGTGAGAGAGGAAAAAAAAATGCGAGTACCCTTGTGAGAATAAGAGGTGAAATTCCAGCAGCAGCCAACCAAAGTGCAAGAAATTCAACCATTGGAGTCTTCCCATTACCTCCCCAAGTTAAATTCCCAACGCTAATCACTGGCACCGGCAACCTTACAGTTAAAAAGCACTACATGTTAAGGAAACAAAGTCCCGTATAAACCAAAATCATAATAAAGGGAGATTTATTTACCTGTCTGCGTGAAGCAGACCAAGTTGGTAAAGGCGATGACGGAGGGGAAGTGCGAAGCCATAGAGAGTGGAAGCTAATGAGAGAAGAGGGATTAGAAAGAGTTGAAGTGTAGAGAGTGTACGGAGCCTGTCTTGGGCTGGTGTATAGGCTATTTGGTTCACCATTTTCCTCAGCTTCTCCATCTCCATTTGACACTCCAAAGAAACAGATGAGTGAAAAGTGGAGTATTGTGGGTGCGAGGGGTAATAGAGGAGTTTTTTTGAAAAGTTTAATTTGTGTATCGTACAACTTAAACTAGTTGTATGAGGCTTCTTTTTATCTCACAAATTTGTGAATCTCAATCTTACCCTTCTGGATCCACAGAAATCTGGGTCCACAAAATTGTGAGACATAAAAGTTATCTAATACAACTAGTGTCACTTGTATGAGACACAAAATAAAATTTTTCGAAGTTTTTTTGTATGTTTGTTTTCAGTCTATATGAAACTAATAGCTCGTTTGATCAAGCTGCGAAAATCAGCTTTGGTAAGTATTTTTTTTCAAAAGTGCTTTTTTCAAAAGTACTTTTGGCGAGAAGCAGTTTGTGTTTGGTTAATTAGTTTGAAAAGCACTTCTGGACAGCAATTAGTGTTTGGCCAAGCTTTAAAAAACTGCTCCTAAGTATATTTTTCTCAAAACTGCTTCTCAAAAAAGTAGTTTTGGAGAGAAGCTACTTTTCCTGCGTCTGCTTCTCCTCAAAAGTACTTTTTTTTCCTTCCAAAAGCTTGGCCAAACACCTCAATTTTTGGCCAAAAAAAAAAAAGCACTTTTGGCCAAACAGGCTATAATACTCCCGTTTAGGCGAGGTAGTTTGACTCGACACGGAGTTTAAGAAAAAAGAAAAAGAGATTTGAAACTTGTGGTCTTAAAAGCGTAAGGGGTAAAAGGTTTGTGGGGCCATAATATTTGTGTAGCTATAAAAACTTCTCATTAAGGGTAAATGGGTAAAACGAAGAGTTTAAAGTTGAATTATTTCCAAATTTAGAAATGTGTCATTTATTTTAGAACAGACTAAAAAGGAAAGTACCTCATCTAATATGAAACGAAGGGAGTAACATGTTTGTAGCCTATTTGGCCAAGCTTCTTTTTAGCCAAAAGTGTTTTTTTTTTTTTTTGCCAAAAACACTTTTGGCCAAAAATTGAGGTGTTTGGCCAAGCTTTTGGACGGAAAAAAAATATTTTTGAGGAGAAGTAGAAGCAGAAAAAAATAGCTTCTCTCCAAAAGCACTTTTTTGAGAAGCACTTCTAAGAAAAATACACTTAGAAGCAGTTTTTTAAAGCTTGGTCAGACACTAATTGCTGCTCAGAAGTGCTTTTCAAACTAATTAGCCAAACACAAAAAAGTACTTTTGAGAAAGGCACTTTTGAAAAAAAACACTTCTCAAAATAAGCTGATTTTTGCAGCTTGGCCAAACGGGCTATTGGTCTAGCCGCAAAACTTAGCTTATTTTGAGAATTGATTTTTTTCAAAAGTGATTTTCTAAAAAATATTTTTAGTGAATTTTTTTTTGTGTTTGGCTAATTAATTTAAAAAGTATTTTTTAGTAACAATTAGTATTTGGCTAAGCTTTTAAAAAAATACTTCTAAATATATTTTTCTCAAAAGCGCTTTTCAAAAAAGTGCTTCTAAAAAGAAGCTACTTTTTTCGGTTCTCCAAAACTGCTTCTGCTTCTCCTCAAAAGCACTTTTTTTTTCTTCCAAAAACTTGGCCAAACACTTTGTGATGATCCTATAGGTCATCTAGAGTTTTAGAACCTAATTCTATGTTTCGAAGCCTCAAATACCTCATTTTAGCCTTTCTCGATTTGCGTGTGTAGTCCGGGTATTTTTCGAAAGTCTTTTATGTTAAAAATTGGTAAAATATGAAATATTGCCTTAAAAATCCAATTGAGTTGACTTCGGTCAACATTTTGAGCAAATGAACTCAGATCCGTATTTTGACGGCCCTGTTGGGTCCGTATCGTGATTTGAGACTTGAATGTATGCCCGAACTCGAATTCGGAGGTCCTTAGCTCGAGTTATCATGTTTTGTTGAAAAATTGAAGTTTGAAGGCTTACCGAATCTAAAAGTTTGACTGATGTTTGACTTTATTGATATCGGGTCTGTATTTTGGTTCCGAAACCCGATATATGTCCAATACTACATTTATGACTTATATGTCAAATTTAGTGAGAAACGGAGTTGGTTTGACGTGATTCGGACGTCTGGTTGCGAAAATAGCAATTCTAAAGTTTTCTTGAAAAATTTATTTGATTTTGGTGTTCGATTCATAGTTCTAGATATTATTTTGGCGATTTGATCGCACGAGCAAGTTCGTATGATGTTTTAGACTTGTGTGCATATTTGGTTTAGAGCGCCAAGGGCTCGGGTGAGTTTCGGATAAGATACAGAATGGATTGGACTTAGAATTCATAGTTGCTTCTGGTGTCTGCTGCAGATCTCGCATTTGCGAAGAAACCATCGCATTTGTGAGCCTAGGCATGACTGCGGGTCCTCGCATTTGCAAGGTAAAAGTTCGCAATTGCAAACTTGGCATTTCCGCTTTTGAGAAGGCAGAGTCGCATTTGCGACTCAACACCTTTTGTTATAATCTTCGCATTTGCGACGAGAGGTCCGCATTTGCGAGGGCATCAAGGTTCGCATTTGCGACCATTTTATTGCAAATGCGATTACTAGGAGGTTGAGAGGAGTTCGCAATTGCGACCTCTTTCTCGCAATTGTGATGTTTGCAATTGCGACATCTGCAGCTGTGTAAAAGTTGAGCTAGATCGGAATTCTCTCATTTCTTCAAAATTTCAAACCTAGAGTACTCTAGAGGCGATTTTCCCAAGAGTCCTTCTTCCCCAATCCATTGGTAAGTGATTCTAACCTATTTTCTTTCAATCTTTCATTATATTTCATAAGATTTCAACCTAAAATCTAGTATTTTCATGGTGGAAATTAGAGGTTTGGGTAGAATTGGGAATTTTTGTAAAATTGGGATTTAGACCTCAAATTGAGGTCGGATTTCAAAATAAATTACATAACCGAGCTCGAGGGTGAATGGGTAATCAGATTTTGAAATCAACTCCCGAGACCTCAATTGACTTTTATTGACTTTTAGGACCAAGCGGACTCGGGAGTTGACTTTTATTGACTTTTTCTATAATGACCTAAATTGAATCTTTTGAAATCATGGGTAGTTCTATAAGGCTTATTTTGAATCTTTTGGTTGGTAATTTACTAGATTTGGTTAGTTCAGATGCTTGTTCGAAAGGCAAAGCCATGGTTGAGCTTTGAGTTGGTCTTTGAAGCGTGGTAAGTGTTGAGTTTAACCTTGATTTTAAGGAATTGGAAACTCGTAGACTATGTGCTATGTGTATTTCATGTGTTGCAGCATATATGTAAGGTGACGAGTGCTTATACGCCGCCGAATTACTTATTTCCATGATTTTCCTCTTTTTCTTAATTTTCTCCTTCCCTGCCTTAACTGTTAAATGTTCTAAATGCCTTCCATGCTTTATTTGCTACTTGTTAATCATGGTTTCTCCTGTTAAACATGTTAGGCTTTTTCATGCTTTCATGACTCATTGCTATTTGCCTAAAATGAATCACATGCACCTTCAAATTGTCATTATTGGACTTGTCTTGCCATGTAGTATTACAGATGTGGATTATGAGTTGGTATAAGGTTTCCTTTCTGATTCAGTTTTATAGTCATCAACCGTAGAGTTTTCTTGTGTTTTGAATTATGAATTTAACTACACTCAGTGAATATTTGTAATGATATGGTGGGATCGGGTTGCACGCCGCAACAAGTGAAATAAGGGTGGATTGATACTGTAAAATAAGGGTGAATTGTGATACTGATTTTGTTATATGGTGGGATCGGGTTGCGCACCGCAACATATACTTATATAATTATGATTGTGATATTATTACGGTGGAATACGAGAGGATTGTGTTGTACGGTGGGATTGGATTATGCGTCGCAACAACCTATGTGCTTCTATTTCTCTATACTGTGTTGGTTCTCGGTATTTTTATACGGAACTCTAAAGATTTGTAATATAATTGGTTTTGGTTTCCTTTGAGGACTTATCTATTTTCTTTAGTTAACTGCCTTATTTTGTTCTGTATTTCTTCCTCCTGTTTTATTATATACTGCGTACAAGTTGTAGTATAAGTGACCTGCCTTAGCCTCGTCATTACTTCGTTGAGGTTAGGCTCGTCACTTACAGAGTATATGGGGTCGGTTATACTCATACTACACTCTGCACTTTTTGTGCAAATTTTGGAGCCGGTCCTAGTGGTGGCTATTAACGTGCTTGGATTGATCATGTTTTGCTGAGACTTGAGGTACATCTGCTCATAACCCGCAGCTTCTGGAGTCCCCTTCCCTTTTATTTAGATGTGTATTTTCATTCAGACATCTTTATGTTTATTTCAGACCCTTGTTTGTACTACTCTAGTAGCTCGTGCACTTGTGACACCGGGTCCATGGATTGTAGCAAATGTTTGGCTGTTTTAGTTTCCGCATTTTATTTTGGATTTCTGCAATTATTATTGTTCTTTCTCTTTATTTAATCTAAACAATTGAAAAATGTATAATTTATTCTAACGTTGGCTAATTTCGGGTCGTGACAAGTTGGTATCAGAGCACTAGGTTTCATAGGTCTCACGAGTCACGAGCAAACTTAGTAGAGTGTGGAGGATCGGTACGGAGACGTCTGTACTTATCTTCCAAATGCTATGGAGTTAGGAACAAGTTCACTTCTATTCTTCTATGTCATGCGATTTTATTCTACCATTAATGATTGAACTCTTATATTCTTGATCTCTTGCAGATGGCGAGAACACGCACCGTATCTTCAGCTGGACAACAGCCGGAGCACCTAGTGGCAGCTCCTACTAGGGGTAGAGGTAATGGCCAAGGTTGCGCCATAGGTCGAGGCCGAGGTCGCACCAAAGGTCGAGGCCGAGGTCGTGCCAGAGGAAGAGCTTAGCCCAGAGCTCGAGCAGCAAGACCCGCAATAGAGCCTCAAGTACATTTTGATGATGAGGTTCCAACTCAGACAACACCTGTTGGACCAGCTTAGGTTCCAAAGGGGTTCATCGCCTCCCCAGTGCTTCAGGATGCTCTGGTCTGTTTGGTGGGTCTTATGGAAAGTGTGACCTAGGTCGGTACATTTCCTATGGCACCAGTAGTCTATCGGGATGGGGGAAGATCACAGACTCCCGCTACTCACACTCTGGAGTAAATGGCTCCCTAGTATCAAACTCCAACAGTCCCGCCAGTCGGGGTAGTTCAGCCAGTTGTTGCGGCACAGGCCGGTGATGGTCATGCCATGTCTTCCGAGAGTTTATTGAGATTGGACAAGTTTACCAAGCTCTTCCCAGATCACTTCAGTAGATAACCTTCTAAGGACCCACATAATTATCTTGACCGCGCCATGAGGTGTTGCGGAACATGGATATAGATAAGACCAATAAGGTCGATTTTGCTATGTTATAGATGACGGGTTTCGCCAAGAGATGATGGAAGGATTATGTATCTACCAGAACAGCTAGGTCGCCTACTCTTACTTGGGACCAATTCTCTCAGCTATTTCTTGAGAAGTTCCTTCCGATCACACTGAGAGAGGATTATCGTAGGTAGTTTGAGCGTCTCCAGCAGGGCAGTATGTTAGACTCAGTATGAGACCCGTTTTGTGGATCTGGATTGTCATGCTATTCTTCTGCTTTGTACCGAGAGAGAGAGGGGGGTGAGGATGTTTATTGAGGGTCTCGCTCTTCCTATCAATCTACAGATGGCCAAGGATATTGAGGGTGAGATTTCTTTTCAAACGACTGCTAATGTCGCCAGGCGAGTTGAGATGGTTCTGGCACAGTAGAGAGGCCAAGGGTCTGATAAGAGGCCTCGTCATTCCGATGGTTTCAGTGGTGCCTCGTCTGGAGGCAAGGGTACTTTTGGTAAAGGCCATCCTCTCAGGCCATTTCAGTCAGCGCTTCAGGCATCCCACAGTGTTTTAGGGGGTCGTGGTCCTTATGTGCCTTATTTTGGGCAGCCAACCTACAGTGAACGATCAGCTCCTATCAATGCACCTTCGATTCATATTTATCACTGTGGTTATCCGGCCCGTTCGGGTCAATCTCAGCTCCAGCAGCCACAACACTAGGATGGATGTTTTGAGTGTGGTAATTTTGGGCATATCAGGAGAACCTGTCCAAGATTATTGGGAAGAATGCCATAACAGAGTTCTCGTACCATGATTCCAGCACTTGTTGCACCACCACCCGCTCAAGCAACTAGAGGCAGGGGTCAGGCAGCCAGAGGTGGAGGTCAGGCCGTTAAAGGTGGAGGTCAGGCCGCTAGAGGTGGAGGTCAGGCCGCTAGAGGTGGAGGCCAGCCAGCTAAAACTTGTCTTAGAGATGTAGTTCAGAGTAGTGGGCTCAGCCCCGATGGTATACTTTTCTAGCCAGGCCTGAGGCTGAGTCATCTAACGTTGTTATCACAGGTACTATTTCAGGTTTTCGTAGAGATGCTTCAGTTCTATTTGATCTAGGATCTACTTATTCCTACATGTCATCCTATTTTGCTTCATATTTGGTTGTGCCTCGTGATTCTTTGAGTGCTCCTGTGTATGTGTCCCCACTTGTGGGAGATTCTATTGTTGTAGATCGTGTTTACTGTTCGTGAGTGGTTACCATTGGGAGTCTTGAGACTAGTGTGGATCTTCTACTCCTCGATATGGTAGATTTTGATCTTATCTTGGTTATGGATTGGTTGTTACCTTATCATGATATATTGGATTGTCACGCCAAGACAGTGACCTTAGACTTTCCAGGGTTGCCTCGATTAGAGTAGAGAGGGACTCCTGACTATTCTACCAGCAGGTTTATCTCTTATGTGAAGGCTCAGCATATGGTCGAGAAGGGATATCTAGCTTATTTCACCTATGTTCGCGATTCTAGTGCGGAGGTTCCTTCCATGGATTTAGTGCCAATTGTTCGTGAGTTTCCAGAGGTGTATCTTGATAAGTAGGATTTTAACATATTTTATACCCATACTTGCCTGCGCTTTGAGTTTAATTTGCTACAAAATAGTCCCAAAATGCTTACAGATTGCGCTTGATTGCAAGTTTGAGCTATAAAGTGACAAATCGTCAAAGATCGGCTCAAATCGGAGTGAAACCTGCTCAAGTGTCAAAGATCATTAAAGTAAGGACATTCAGAACTTGGTGTGGACCGCACCATCATGTCATGCGGCCGTACCATAGGAGTTCAAAGACTGTGAAACTACAAGTCAAACTCATGCGGCCGCGTCCCAGTTCATGTGGCCCGCGTCTCACTCATGCGGCCGCACAATCTTGCTATGCGGTTGCGTCCAAGAAGTTCAGAGAGTGTCATATTCCAGAAGCAAACCATGCGGCCGCGTCTCACTTCATGTGGCCCGCGTCCCTCTCCATGCGGTCGCACTCTATGGTCACGCGGTCCGTGTCAGTGAAGTTCAGAGAAGCTGCCAAAACCATTTATGCGGCCGCACAACAACTTTGTGCGGTCCGCGCCAGTCTTCATGCGGCCGCATTCCAACTTTGTGAGGTCCGCATCACCATCTTCATAGAGCAAGATTCAGAGGTCAAGCAACCCAGTGCGGCCGCGTGCCAACTTTGTGCGGTCCGCACTAACCCCGCAGGGGTATTTTTGTCCAGTTTTTCCAGCCCACTATAAATAGAACATTTTACCATTTTTAGGTTAAGTTTGGTACATCTGATAGCTGTTGCACTCGTGAGACTTATGTTTTGGCCTATTTTGGGCATTTATAGCTTGGTTTCATAATAGATTATTGTAGTTTAACATTATTAATTAATTAATATGGTTGTTTCATCTTCTATTTCTTCAGTTTCTTCTTTAATTATGTCTAACTAAATCCATTAGCTAGGGTTGTCGCTCAACCCTAGTGTGGGTAATTAATGGGTGTTGCTTCTTAATGATAGATTGATATTGGGTGTTTGTTATTTGGGTTAATTTTATGGTTTAATTAAGGATTGATGGTTGCAAATATTAATTCTAGCTTAGTGGGTCTTGACTCTTCTTGAGAAAGAGAGTCTATGACCCCAAAATTGACCCAACAAGGAATTGGGGTGGACCCATGAGAAATGGTAGTCCCAATTAACGGGTTAAACCTCGAGAGAGTAATCATCCTACTTGAACCCAAGTTGCTTGGTCTAATTGGCCTACCCAATTGGTCTCGAGAGAGTCAATTGGGCAAATTCGCTCTCCCTACCGAGAGGTGTGAGAGTGGGTACAATTGTGCAACGGTTATAACATTGATCCCAAATATGTCAATCTATTATTAGTAGTCTCTACCCGTTAGTTAACCACCTAGGTGATGCCACGACCCTAGTGCCTTTCTCTATATTAATCACAACTTAGAACATATCCCTTCAGCATAAATTAGCTTAAACTTGTAGTTGATAATAGTAGTTATTAAACAAAAACCCCAAAAAATGTTAGAAGTACAATTAGGAGCAAACACACATTCCTAGTCTGAACAAATACGCAACTCCATTCCAAGCTCCCTATGGAAATTGACCCTGATACCACTACTCGGGTAAAAGTCTTAGCGCCCGCTCTTCCTACCGTTGTGTGAGGTTGAGTTTGCTGCGACCATATCCTGCAAACTTGCCGGGGATGCCACCCGAAAGAGATATTGACTTATTTATTGACTTGGCTATGGGCACTCAGTCCATTTCTATTCCACCATACCGTATGGCCCCGCCAGAGTTGAAAGAATTGAAGGAATAATTGTATGATTTGCTTGATAAGGGCTTCATTAGACCTAGCATCTCGCTCTGGGGTGCGCATATGTTGTTCGTGAAGAAGAAGGATGGATCGATGAGGATATGCATAGATTATAGGCAGTTGAACAAAGTCACCATCAAGAACAAGTATCCATTGCCAAGGATTGATGACTTATTTGATTAGATTCAGGGTGCCAAGGTGATTTCAAAGATTGATTTGAGATCTGGCCACCATTAGTTGAGGATTAGGGCATCCGGTGTTCCTAAGATAGCTTTTTAGAGTCGGCCTGTGCATTAAGAGTTTCTAGTGATGTCATTTGGGCTGACAAATGCCCCAGCAACATTTATGGATTTGATGAACCGGGTGTTCAAGCCCTATTTGGATTCCATTTTGATTGTGTTTATTGATGATATCTTGATCTACTTCTGCAGTCGATAGGAGCATGAGCAGCATCTTCGAAATGTACTTCAGACTTTGAGAGATAGCCAATTATATGCTAACTTTTCGAAGTGTGAGTTTTGGTTGGACTCAATCGCTTTATTGGGGCATGTCATATCGATAGAGGGCATTCAAGTGGATCCTAAGAAGATTCAGGCAGTTCAGAACTGACCTAGACCCACTTCAGCTACAAAGATCCAAAGTTTCTTGAGTTTGGCGGGATATTATCGTCAGTTTGTAGAGGGGTTTTCATCTATAGTAGCCCCATTGACCAGGTTGACCCAGAAGGGTGCCCTGTTCAGATGGTCAGGCGAGAGTGAGGCGAGCTTTCAGAAGCTCAAGACTATTTTGACTACGGCGCAGTGTTGGTGTTTCCCATAGGTTCAGGATCTTATACGGTATATTGTGATGTATCTCGTACTGGACTTGGTGCAGTATTGATGCATGATGGCAGGGTGATCGCATATGCATCGTGGTAGTTAAAGGTCCATGAGAAAAATTACCATGTTCATGACTTAGAGTTGGTAACCATTGTTTATGCATTGAAGATTTGGAGGCATTATCTTTACGACGTGTCGTGCGAGGTTTTCACGGATCATCGGCGTCTACAGTACTTGTTCAAACAAAAGGATCTCAATTTCAGGCAGAGAAGGTGGTTGGAGCTATTGGAAGACTATGATATCACCATCTTGTATCATCCCGGGAAGGCCAATGTGGTGGCCGATGCCTTGAGTAGAAAGGCAGTGAGTATGGGTAACCTTGCGTACATTCCAATCGGTGAGTATCGCTTGCATCAGATGTTCAGGCTTTGGCCAATCAGTTCGTGAGGTTGGATGTTTCAAAGTCCAGTCGTGTTATTACTTTTACAATCGCTCGATCTTTCTTATTTGAGCGCATCAGAGAGCGGCAGTATGATGACCCTCATTTGTTTGTCCTTAGGAACACAGGAGGGCATGGTGGTGCCAAGCAGGTTACTTTTGGAGATGGCGGAGTTTTGAGGATGCAGGGTCGTGTTTGTGTGCCAAATGTAGATTGACTACGTGAGTTGATTCTTGAGGAGGCCCACAGTTCCCAGTTTTCTATTCATCCGGGTACCACCAAGATATATCAGGATTTGCGGAAGCATTATTAGCGGAGGAGGATGAAGAAGGATATAGTGGCATATGTAGATCGGTGTCTAAATTGTCAGCAAGTGAAGTATGAGCATTAGAGACCTAGTGGTTTGCTTCAGAAGTTAGAGATTCCTGAGTGGAAGTGGGAGTGTATCACTATGGATTTTGTTGTTGGACTCCGATGGACTTAGAGGAAGTTCGATGTAGTTTGGGTCATTGTGGACAAGCTGACCAAGTCAGTGCATTTCATTCATGTGGCAGTTACCTATTCTTCAGAGCGGATTGCTGAAATTTACATCCGCGAGATCGTCCGTCTGCACGGTGTGCCCGTGTCTATCATTTATGATCAATATACTTAGTTCACCTCACACTTCTGGAGGGCAGTACAACATGATTTGGGCATGCAAGTTGAGTTGAGCACAACATTTCATTGTCAGATGGATAGACAGTCCGAGCACACTATTCAGATATTGGAGGATATGCTTCACGCTTGTGTTATAGACTTCGGAGGTTCGTGGGATCAGTTCTTGCCACTTGCAGAGTTTGCCTACAACAACATCTACCAGTCAAGAATTCAAAAGGCTCCTTATGAGGCATTATATAGGAGGCAATTCTGATCGCCATTTGGATGGTTCGAGCCGGGAGAGGCTCGATTGTTGGGTACAGATTTGGTATAGGATGCCTTGGATAAGGTCAAGATTATTTAGGATCGACTTTGCACTGCTCAGTCTGGGCAGAAGAGTTATGCCGACCGAAGAGTTCGTGATTTTACATTCATGGTCGAAGAGAGGGTATTGCTCCAGGTTTCACCCATGAAGGGTGTGATGAGGTTCGAAAAGAAGGGCAAGTTGAGCCCTAGGTATATCAGACCTTTCAGATTCTTAAGAGAGTGGGTGAGGTGGCTTACATGCTCACATTGCCACCTAGTGTGTCAGCAGTCCATCCGGTGTTTCATGTTTCCCTGCTTTGAATGTATCACGGTGATCCATCCCATGTGTTAAATTTTAGTTCAGTCCAGTTGGACAAGGATTTGACTTATGAGGAGGAGCCAGTGGTTGTTCTAGTCCAACAGATTTGTCAGTTGAGATCTAAGAGATATCCTTTAATTAGAGTGCAGTAAAGAGGTCAGCCCGTCGAGGCAGATACTTGGGAGTCCAAGCCGGACATGCAGAGTAGATATCCACACCTTTTCACCAGTTCAAATACTTTTCTATATCCGTTTGAGGATGAACGGTTGTTTAAAGGCGAAGAATGTGATGACCCAATAGGTCATCTAGAGTTTTAGAAACTAATTCCGTGTTTCGAAGCCTCAAATACCTTATTTTAGCCTTTCTCAATTTTGCGTGCCGCGTATTTTTCCAGAAATCTTTTATGTTAAAAACTGATAAAATATGATATTTTGCCTTAAAAATCCAATTGAGATGACTTCGATCAACGTTTTGAGCAATCGAACCTAGATCTGTATTTTGATGGTCCCACTGGGCCCGTATCGCTAATTTAGCTTGAACGTATTCTTGGAATCGAATTCTGAGGTCCCTAACTCGAGTTATCATGTTTTGTTGAAAAATTGAAGTTTGAAGGCTTACCGAATCTAAAAGTTTGACTGATGTTTGACTTTATTGATATCGGGTCTGTATTTTGGTTCCGAAACCCGATATAGGTCTATTACTATATTTATGACTTTTCTATCAAATTTGGTGAGAAACAAAGTTGGTTGATGTGATTCAGATGTCCAGTTGTTAAAATAGCAATTCTAAAGTTTTTTTGAAAATTTATTTGATTTTGGTGTTCGATTTATAGTTAGAGATGTTATTTTGGCGATTTGATCGCCCGAGCAAGTTCGTATAATATTTTTAGACTTGTGTGTATATTTGTTTTAGAGCCCCGAGGTCGGGTGAATTTCGGATAGGTTACGGAGTGGATTGGACTTAGAATTCATATCTGCTTCTGGTGTCTACTGCAGATCTCACATTTGCGAAGAAATGCATTTGCGAGCCTGGGCATGGCTGGGGATCCTCGCATTTGCTACGTAAAAGTTTGCAATTGCGAACTTGGCATTTTCGCTTTTGTGAAGGAAGAGTCGCATTTGTGACTCAACATCTTTTGTGATAATCTTCGTCTTTGCGAAGAGAGGTCCGCATCTGCAAGGGCATCAGGGTTCGCATTTGCGACCATTTTATCGCAAATACGATTACTGGTATTTTAAGAGGAGTTTGCAATTGTGACCTCTTTCTCGCAATTGTGATGTTGGCAATTGCGAACAAGATATCGTAATTGCGACATCTGCGACTGTGTAAAAGTTGAGTTAGATGAGATCTCTCTCATTTCTTCAAAATTTCTAACCTAGAGAACCCTAGAGGCAAATTTCCCAAGAGTCCTTATTCCCCAATCCATTGGTAAGTGATTCTAACTTATTTTCTTTCTTTCCATTTCATAAGATTTCAACCTATAATCTAGTATTTTCATGGTGGAAATTGGGGGTTTGGGTAGAATTGGGAATTTTGTAAAATTGGGATTTAGACCTCAAATTGAGGTCGGATTTCCAAACAAATTACATAATCGGGCTCGGGGGTGAATGGGTAATCGGGTTTTGGTCCGAATTTCGGGTTTGGACCATACGGGACCGGGAGGTGACTTTTGTTGACTTTTTCAATAATGACCTAAATTGAATCTTTTGCAATCGTGGGTAGTTCCAAGGGCCTATTTTCAATCGTTTGGTTGGTAATTTGCTATATTTGGTTGGTTCAGAGGCTTGTTCGAAAGGCAAAGCCGTGGTTGAGCTTTGAGTTGGTCTTTGGAGTGAGGTAAGTGTTGAGTTTAACCTTGATTTGAGGGAATTAGGAAACCTCAGACTGTGCTATGTGAATTTTATGTATTGCGGCATATATCCAAGGTGACAAATGCTTATACGCCGCCGAATTACTTATTTCCCTCATTTTCCGGTTTTCCTTAATTTCTCCTTCTATGCCTTAACTGTTAAATGTTCTAAATTCCTTCCATGCTTTATTTGCTACTTGTTAATCATGGTTTCTCCTGTTAAACATGTTAGGACTTTTCATGCTTTCATGAATCGTTGTTATTTGCCTTAAATGAATTACTTGCACCTTCTAATTGTCATTACTGGACTTGTCTTGACATGTAGTATTATAGATGTGGATTCCGAGTTGGTATAAGGTTTTCTTTCTGATTTAGCTTTATATTCATCAATCGTAGAGCTTTCTTGTGTTTTGAATTATGAATTTAACTACACTTAGTTAATATTTATACTGATATGGTGGGTTCAGGTTGTACGCCACAACAGGTGAAATAAGGGTGGATTGATATGGTAGAATAAGGGTGAACTTGAACTAATATGGTGGGATCGGGTTGCACGCCGCAACTGGTGAAATAAGGGTAGATTGGTGTTGTGAAATAAGGGTGAATTGTGATACCGATTTTGTTATATGATGGGATCAGATTGCACGCTGCAACATATACTTATCTGATTATGATTGTGATATTATTACGGTGGAATAAGGGAGGCTTGTGATGTACGGTAGGATTGGATTGCGCGCCGCAACAACCTATGTGCTTCTATTTCTCTATATTGTGTTGGTTTTCGATATTTTTGTACGGAACTCTAAGGATTGGTAATTCTGATCGGTATTGGTTTCCTTTGAGAACTTAGCTATTTTTTTCAGTTAACTGCCTTATTTTGTTCTGTATTTCTTCCTCCTATTTTATTATATATTGCGTACATGTTGTAGTGTAAGTGACCTGCCTTAGCCTCGTCACTACTTCGTGGAGGTTAGGCTCGGCACTTACATAGTACATGGGATCGATTGTACTCATACTACATTCTGCACTTCTTGTGCAAATTTTGGAGTCGGTCCTAGAGGTGGCTATTAACGTGCTTGGATTGATCAACTTTTGCGGCGACTTGAGGTAAAGCTGCTCAGCGCCCGCAGCTCCTGGAGTCCCCCTCCCTTTTATTAGGTGTGTATTTTCCTTCAGACAACTTTATGTTCATTTCAGACCCTTGTTTTTACTATTCTAATAACTCGTGCACTTGTGACACGGGATTCTGGGATTGTAGCAGACATTTGGCTATTTTAGCTTCCACATTTTACTTTGGATTTTTGCAATTATTTCAGTTTTTTCTCTTTATTTAATCTAAACTGTAAAAAAATGAATAAGTTATTCTAACGTTGGTTTGCCTAGCAAGTGAAATGTTAAGCATCATCACAGTACCGAAGGTGAAAATTTCGGGTCGTGACACACTTCAACTTTGAAAAGAAAAAAAAAGTACTTTTAGGATTGGAAAAGCTTGGTCAAATAGGCTATAAACTAGCCTAATTAATCCAGATTTACAATGCCTAGGACTATCCTAAGTTAGGGATGTTTGATTTCGTCATAAATTTATACATCAAAGTCTATTTTTTTTTGTGAATAATAAAAATTAAGCTTTTCGAAATTAATTTTTAGTACTTTATTTTTTAAACATCACATAAAAGTCATTTTGTTATTAAAATGTCTCCTTTATTTTTCATAAAATAGTAACAAGTTTTAATATAACACGTAAACTATAGATTAAGTTATAAAATGAGATGAATGCATGTGATTGAGATGAATGTATTTGTCTGTCCATTTAACGTACTTTGTATTCATATACTCAATTAAAAAGTACATTAACTTATAATCTTTGAATGTATTTGTACCTTTATAAATGGGGACTTTTGACCTTATGAAAAACACACCAAAAATAAAAATAACAAAATCATTCTCCCTTTTATCTCTTTTCTTTATTGCTTGTTCAATATTATTATATTTTGCTCTTATTTCTTAACATGTTATCAGCACGAGGTTCTAACGAACTGAGGTTATCTACTTTATCCGAATTTTATCTTCTTCCTAAAAGAGGTAGTCAATTTCTTTTCCAATTCAGGTATACATTCCTATGTTTATAACGTTTCTAATAGTATCTTCTTTAACCTACAATTTAATTACTATATGCATAACTTGCTTTGAATATGATTATAATAATTGCTTTGAATATGATTATAATAATTGCTTTGATATGAAAATAATAAGCTTCTGTCAAATTGTTATTTCATTATATAAACTATGAAGAAGTTTAAACCTATACATAAATAGATAAGTATTAAATTGAATTATAATAATTAGACTAATTAAGCACACATCCGAATATTTTGACAGAATAAGCATTTAGAAGGAATTCTTGCAAAATTTTCAAAAGGTTTAAACGTCCCTTCAATGAATTTATCACCTAAGTGTACAAACTAATTAATGACTCCATAACTAATGACTTAACTATTAGATGAATCGTATTCAATGTTGAAACTTGGTAGAATTAATATCATATAGTTTTGTGCCTATTTAGCTTATTGAAATGTCTTCTAAGTAGAACAAATATGCGAGTAACTATTAATGAGATTACTTCAACTTATTTATTCTCTTGAATTGAATATACTTACATGTCAAATGTTCTTGTGTGTAATATTAAGAATATATATATATATATATATATATATATATATATATATATATATATATATATATATATATATATATATATATATATATATATATATATATATATATATATTCAGTGCAGTACATAATTGTGTGTAATAATTCTCACTAATATTATCTTCTTCCTAAAAGAGGTGCTTATTATGTATACTTCAGTGCTTATTGTAATAAACCTCGTGCTGACAAATTTGACATAGTGCAGAACTAATTTTCACTATATATATATACACACACACACAATTATTTACTGCACTGAATTTTTCATTGATAATAATTCTTACCATTCTAATTCACTTATTTTCTATTATAGTTTTCACTATGTCGAATTTGTCAAAACATTAATTCGTGGCACTTGACATCTCTGGGAATAATTATTTGCTATGGGTACTTGATGATGAAATTCACCTTGACGCTAAAGGTCTTGGTGACACTATTAAAGAAGAAAATGAAGCATCAAGTTTGGATAAGGCAAAAGCCATGATTTTCCTTTGTCATCATCTCGATGAAGAGTTAAAAAGCGAATACTTAACCTTGAAAGATACATTTCAATTATGGGCTAGTTTGAATGTGACGACTCAGCTAGTCATCTCATGAGTTACCACTCCGTTTCCCCTATTTCTGCTTCTTATTGCTTTGTCTATCGGTTCTATATGTGATCGAGTTTGTTGGCTCGGGTTCGGAAAGGATTTGGTAAGGTTTGAGACGCTTAGTCTCTTTTGAGGAAGCTTAAGTTGGAAAAGTCAACCGGATGTTGACTTATATGTTAGAGAGCTTGGATGTGAATTCTGATGGTTCAAATAGCTTCGGGAGGTGATTTGGGACTTAGGAGTGTGATCGGAATATATTTTAGAGATCCAGAGTAGATTTAGGCTTGAATTGGCGAAATTGGATTTTTGGCGTTTTCCGGTTGATAGGTGAGATTTTGATATAGGGGTCGAAATGGAATTCTGAGAGTTGTAGTAGTTCCGTTGTGTCATTTGGGATGTGTTGTCAAAATTTCAGGTCATTCGGAAATGATTTGGTATACATTTTGATCAAAAGCATAATTCGGAAGATTTTGGAAACTTAGGCTTGAATCCGATTTGTTTAGATTGATTCGATATTGTTTGAGGTGTTTTGAAGATTGGTATAAGTTTGAATAAGGTTATGGGATATGTTGGTATTTTTGGTTGGGGTCCCAAGGGTCTCGGGTGAGTTTGAAGGGTTGAACGGACCATTTTAAGTTAAAGAAAAGTTGCAGATTTTGGTTTCAGCTGTTGCAGGCATTTTGTTCTTCGCATTCACGAGTGGACCCTCGCGTTCACGAAGGGTCAGGAAGGGAGGCATCAAATTTGGCCTTCGCGTTTGCGAGGGGGTCCCGTATTTGCGAAGGGTCGGAATGGGGAAGCATCGCATTCGCGAGATGCCTGACCGTGTTCGCGATGGTTGGTGAGGCTAAGGCATCGCGTTCGAGATGATGCGGTCGCGTTAGTGTAGTAGAATTTTGGTCAATGGAATTTTTATGATTTGCGAACGCGAGGCTTTGACCGCGTTTACGAAGAAGGACTTCTGATGGCTGGGCAGAATGTTTAAAAGGCCATTTTGGCGAGTTTTGGCCTAAGTTCACCATTTTTTACTCGATTTTGAAGCTTTTTGAGAGAGATTGAAGAGGGAATCAAGGAGAAGTTGTTGGAGGTAAGAATTTTGGACTTAATATTCGATCCTATTGTGATTTCTACCTAATTAAACGTGAAATTTGGGGAATTTGAAACTTAAATTGGGGAGTTAGGGCTTGGAAACTTGAGACTTTAATCTAGGGATTTAAGGGGCCATTTGTGGTCGAATTTTGGTATTATTGGTATGTATGAAATCGTGGGAGGATAAGGAGTCCGTTGATATGATTTATATCGAGTTTAGAGATATGGGTCCGGGGGTCGGGTTTGGCCAATTTCGGGATTTTTGGTATAATTTGATTATTTTCGCTTGGGCTTCGATCCTTTAGCGTATTCTAATATTATGATTCTGATTTTGGGTAGATTCGGCGCGAGTTGAGGCCGAGGCGAGAAGCAAAGGCATCACGGAGTAGTATTTTCTTCTGGTTTGAGGTAAGTAACCATTGTAAATCTGGAACTGAGGGTACAAAACCCGGTATTTGAATTGTTTTTGATAAATGCGGTGACGAGCGTGTGGGTGTGCACCGATAGGGATTGTGACTTGGTCCGTCTTGTAGCGACTATTAAGTCGCGTATTTGATTTGGAACCTTATGATATTCCATACTTTAGTCATTTATACTATATTATGGGTTGTATGCCATGTTTTGGGCCTTGCGCCGACCTGTTGAGACCCTTAGGGGCATTTTTACTATCTTTCCTCACTTTACTTGTTTGAAAGCATATCCTCAGTCATGTTTTACATGTTTATTGTTTAAAACTGGTTTTATCACTCTAATTCTTAAATGTGAGGATTGTTTGGACTGAGTTCCCTAATTTCTACTGTTGTGCCCGAGAGGATGTGAAGTTAATGACTGAGAGAGGTTAAGAACCTAATGGTGAGGATTTATACATATATAAATTATGGATCGGGTTGCACGTCGTAGCAATACTTATATGGATCGGGTTGCATGCTGCAGCGATATATATATTGGATCGGGCTACATGCCACAGCGATATGACGTTTAGGCTGTAGGAGCCCCTCCGGAGTCTGTACACCCCCAGTGAGCGTAGTCGATTATAAACTATGAATCGGGCTGCACGCCGCAGCGGTTACTATGATTATTATTATTATTATGAGAGATTAATGAGCCTGAGTGTTGAGAGTGAGTACTGAGTGACGAGAGCCGAGTCACAAGTGACTGAGAGGCTGCCCGAGAGGCTATATTCTGAGTGATACTTTGCCCGAGGGGCCCGTTTATCATATTTTCACTGTTTTCACTCATCTCTTTTTAAAATAAGCCTCTGTTGATGAATTGCTAAGTAAATGATTTCAAGTACTCCAAATAAAACTGGAGATTTTATGAAACTGGTTTTAAACTATAGAGTTTGATCTATTATCCTGTTGTTTACTCCTTTATATGATTTTAACTGCTCGTCACTGCTTTCAGACCTTATTTACTTTAGTTACTTACTGAGTTGGCTTACTCACGTTACTCCCTGCACCTTGTGTGCAAATCCAGGTGCCTGAGCGGCAGAGTGAGGGTCCTTAGCTTATCCAGAGTTTGTCAGAGATTGCAAGGTAGCTGCATGGCGTCCGCAACCTTGCTTTCTTCCTCTATCCTTGTTTTTCCGCATTTTAGACTTGTTCTGTATCAGACAGTCAGATTTGTATATGTTAGAGGCTCTAGACTTGTGACACCAAATGTTTAGGATGTGTTGTCTTAAGTTTTATTGATTTCCGCACATATTTAGTTGTTTAATCACTTCTTATGAAACAAAGGGTATTTAAACCCTTGTTAGAAAATGATTTATTAAAAGAGAAAGGGTTATGATCGATGTTTGGTTTGGCTTGCCTAGTAATGTGATAGGCTCCATCACGACCGGGTATTTGTGGTCATGACAAGTTGGTATCAGAGCCTAGGTTACATAGGTATCATGAGTAATGAGCCGGTTTAGTAAATTCTCGCGGATCGGTACAGAGACGTCTGTACTTATCCTCGGGAGGCTGCAGAACCTTTAGGAAAAAGTTCATATTCTTGAAACTCTTGTCGTGCGAGTCTGTTAACCCAAGTACTAAACTTCTGTTATTTCATTCTCTCACAGATGGTAAGGACACATGCTACTGGGCAGGATGGACGACCACCAGTACCACCAGCTGGGGCCACTAGAGGCTGAGAACGCGGTCGAGGCCGTGGTATGGGAAGAGCAGCTAGGGAAGCACCTGCAGATCCACCAACTATCCCAGTTCAGGATCAGGTCCCAATTGTGAACGCTATGGTAGCACCAGCTCAGGCACTAGCTATGCCCATTGTGATTCCAAGCCTTCAGGAAGCTTTAGCTCAGATTTTATCTGTGTGTACCGGTCTAGCTCAGGTGGTCTCAGTTACTACGACCGCATCTACTTCTCAAGCTGGGGGAGACATCTAGACTCCCATTACTCGCACACCTGAGCAAGTTGTGCAGGGACTTCAGACACCGGGGGCATCTCCAGCCCAGCCGGTTGCACCAGCTCAGGAGTATGTGGTACCAATTATGCCGGACGACGAGCTGCATCGACTAGAGAGGTTTGGCAGACTTCAACCTCCGAATTTTAGCTGTGCAGAGGGCGAAGATGCCCAAGGTTTCTTGGATAAGTGTCAAAGGATGCTTTGTACAACGGGTATTCTAGAGACCAGTGGTGTAGCATTCACTAACTTTCAGTTTTCTAGGGCTGCCTTCACTTGGTAGGAGGCTTATAAGAGGCATAGTCCAGTTGGTGCAGCGCCCCTTACCTGGAAGTAGTTCTCTATTCTCTTTTACGAAGAAGTATGTGTCATAGTCTCGCCGAGAGGAGCTACGCAAGCAGTTCGAGCAGTTGCGTCAGGGAGAGATGACTGTGACGCAGTATGAGATGTGGTTCTCTAAGTTAGCTCGCCATGCGGTCTGGTTAGTTCCCACAGATCGAGAGAGGATCAAGAGGTTTGTTGATGGCCTCACATATCAGCTTCGGATTCTCATGACTAGGGAGAGGGTGACAGGTGCTACTTTCGAGGAGGTTATTGACATCGCCCGTGAGATTGAGTCGGTTCGCCATCAGGAGCAAGAGGAGAGGGAGGCCAAGAGGCCTCGAGGATCTGGTAGCTTTAGTAGTGCTCCTTCGAGGGGTCAGTTCCAATAGGGCAGAGGTCGTCCGTTCAAGCAGGCTCAGTCAGCTCGCCCAGGTTATCGTGGGGCATCATCGGGTCATGGACTTCACAGTTCTCATCAGGGCCATTCATCACTCAGTACCCTTCCAGCCCAGAGTTCGTCCCATGCTCCATCGGTTCAGGGTTATTCCATGTCAGGTCCTTCTACCGGTCATTCCGGTGCCAGGGGTTCCCTTCAGTCCTCGTCTCCAACACCGGGGAATTGTTATGAGTGTGAAGAGTGTGGGCATATGAGGAGGCAGTGTCCTCGTCTTCATGATGGTCCGTCTTAGCAGAGGGGTCAGCCCTCGGCTTCTGCTCCAGTCACTTCACTACCCACCCACCCAGCTAGGGGTAGAGGTTAGTCAGCTAGGGGTCGCCCTAGAGGGGGAGGTCGATCAGGTGGTGGTCAGGCTCGTTTCTATGCCCTCCTAGGTAGACCAGATGCTTCTGCTTCAGATGCCATGATTTCAGGTATTATTTCAGTCTTCCATAGAGATGCCTTTGTATTATTTTATCTCGGTTCCATCTTTTCTTATGTGTCATCATACTTTGCTCGTTATTTGGGTATGCCCCGTGAATCTTGTTTCAGCCGTTCATGTATCTACCCCGGTGAGTGATACTGTTATTGTAGACCGTGTGTACCGGTCGTGTGTGGTGACTATTAGGGGCCTGGAGACCCGAGTGGATCTTTTACTATTATGTATGGTGGATTTCGATGTTATTTTGGGCATGGATTGGTTATCTCCGTGTCGTGATGTTGATACCCAATTTTTCCTCAAACTATTTTTTAAGTTTGCATATATGCCTTCAAAATCACTTTTTATAATAATTGGTATTTTTCCATAATTTTCCATATTATTATCAATTTATTTTCTAATTTATCTAGTACTTTATATCCAATCTTTATTCATAAATTACATTACAAGTAATTTCAAAGTATCTCTTAGCTCAATATATCATTTTTAATCCTATTAGGATTTAATTATTTCACAAATTAGCCAATTTGGCATTGTTTGGCTATAATTACAATAATTTTGCGATTATAGCCTAATTGTACACTTTATGCTATTTTAATTTAATAATCGGTCCTTTTTATTTTAAATATTAGTTAATTACCTTAATTTTACCTATTTAGATTTAATTTCATTTTATCTAATTATTAGCTATTTTTATTAATTATTTATCTAATTTTAATTGGGTATTTAACAATTAGCCACTCCCTATTTAAATTCTAGACTAAATCCAACCGGACCCCTAACCCAATTAAATAACCCACCAGACCCAAGCCCAAACCCAAACCATACCCGACCCAATCCCTGGTCCAGTCTGGACCATTGATCAAATCTAATCAATGGTCCAGATTTCCCCATACCATATTAAACCCTAATGACTACCCCAATCTCTTATCCCTCCCTCATTCTCTCTCAACCGGTCTCTCTATCTCCCTCTCTCTATCTCTAGTTCTCTCTAGAACCTTCTCCTCTTCGATGGACCTTGTCCACCTTCTCCGACCACCTCCCTCGCCGGAAACCATGGTCTCTCATCATCTCCTAGCCCCTGCTTCATCCCACACCGGTTTGACATTACCCTAAGGTCCTCAGGTGAACCTGGAGCGGTTCAACTCTTACCTATGGTCCTTCATGCCATTTTTCGGCCACCTCGGGCCGTTCGAGTAAGATCTATGACTTTTCCGGTTAAAACTAGTACACTTCAAGGTTTTCTCATTTTCTTTGGGTTCTCTGAAATCCTAACTCTTAAGATTTTCCGATTTTCTTTTAGATATATCTTAGATCTGTATATACTATGAGCTTTTGTTGTTTTCCTCAAAGGTTTTTTTCCGATTTTTCTAAAGTAACTCTTCATCTTCGAACTAGGGTTCTTAAACGCCTTTTCAAAATGCTTCTTTCTTCTGATTTTTTGTATTAATCTGCGAGTCTCTATGGTTAAGGCGTTGGTTTAAGTTTTCTCCTCTATTCGAGTTATTCTGTTGAAAACTCTAATTTCGTCTCTTAAACCTCTTAGATCTGTACAGATCTGAGAAAGATTGAACTTATTTTTTACTTATTTTCATGGAATATCTCTTGATTTTCGAATGGCTTGTCATCTTCCTAAACTAGGGTTTCTGAAAAATCTTTTTTTAAAACGCTTTCTGGTTTTAAGTTCTTAATCCCATTGATATGCTTCTACTGAGTTTCTCAGCCTAGACTTACACCAATTCTATGTGTTTGTGTTCGTCTTGACTGTTCGCATCAAGACTTGTATCTTTCTTACTGATTCATTCTCGTTTGATCTTCATGTTTTGCTGAAGTTGTGTGCCAATTCTTGACTACCCATGTCTTGCTCTATTTATATTTTAAATATGCTGACTCTTTTGCATAACTTTCTCTTTGATTGATTCTGAATTCCTTATTACTTGATGTGATTTGAACATTTTCCTTTGGACCCCCCGACTCCTACCATTCTACTTAATTTGATTAGTTGTTTGCCTTAATTAATTCTCCCTTGTCTTGTCTGCATTGCTACTTAATTCTTACTGATTGTTTCCTTAGTTTGAAAACTTTTTGAACCTAGCCTTAATTACATGTTCTATACTAGTACTATTTTTGAAATCTTTCCTTATTTGTTATACTCCAGCCATGTATGATTTATTTCCTTACTTGTCACCTACTCTTTACCATTTACACTAACTCCCTCAATCAAAGGGAGATTCAAACCAATTTTTTATACTGAATTCTATAATTACTGAAGAATTGATTCTTGCCTATTTTAACCAATTGTCATACTACTATATAAATGACTCTCTTCTACAGTCTTAAAAAATGAACAATAGTTGAGAATACACACACACACACACATACTCACACTCAAACTCTCTCTTCTTTCTCTGCTACTTGTGCTAACTGCTTGTCTAGCCGGCTGAAAGCCAAGGCTAGACTGTGGAACTCTACTTGCTTTACTCTCTGCACTTTACTTCCTTACCCGATATGTTCCTAGTTCAATTCTGAAGCTCAACTCTATGTTCTCTCTGTCTATTAATCCATGTCTCCTTCTGCACTAATTTAATGGCTTATGTGTTTAATTGCCCTTCTTGTTTACTGCGTTATTCAGTATGCTTAAGTTTTGCCCTCTCTTGTTCAAGTGTGTAATCAGCATGTCTGGGTCTCACTTGTCTTGTATGATACGGGGCCGACATGTTTACTTGAGTTCTTGTTTATTTCCCTCAACTAATATGCCCATAGACTCCTAATGTATTTGATTAACACTAAGTAGCATGATTAACTCTGTGTAATAGACCCCTTCCCTATAATTCAGCATGTCTACTGTTTTCTTACATTTTTCTACTACTATTCTGCCCTAACCCCCAACACATTGTAAGCATGTGTTTGTGACACCCAATTACTATGTGATCTTGAACACTTCCCCCTACACCTAATGAGTAACTCTGTTAAGCTCCTGGCATGAATCGTTTGTGATAAAATATTGTTGTGACTATTTAAGTTTTGTAGTACTTCTCCGGTGTTAACTTGTGCGCTAATATGCTTTCACATATGAACTACTTGTCCCAATTCCTATTTTCCCTGTTTGTGTTTGAACTATGTATGTTGGTTTGGTCTTGAGTTGCTGATTGCCCTGTTTCTTTTCTTCTCCAAACTGGTTTTTCACTAAGGCAAACTCTTCTATTGTTTTTTTTCCAAAACTTATTTCAAACTAATCATTGTCAAAACTATTTCAAACTCAACTCTTTTAAACGTAGGTCAAGCACTCTTACCTTACTCTTAGACCACTAGGTTTTGCCCCTTTTGTGTGAGCCTTGCCTTGGGACCCTTGATCTTCCTCTGAACTTGGACACACAAAAATTAGCCTTTCCACATTGTACTTACTTTATCTTGGCTATGAAATCTGGGTGTGAGCACTGCTGCTCGGGATCCCGTGAGGTCCTTAGTGAACTCTGACACACCCAGATATGAGAAAGGCTATGGAATAATCTTGGCACTTGAGGTGATTTATTACATAACTTAGGGAGGAAGTCCTAATTAGGTGCTGAAGGTTTGGGCCTATTTTCAGGCTCTCTATAGTGTAACTTTTATTTTTCTTATGTAATTCATTTCAGTATTGGTCTGTAATAATCTGTTGAAAACAAGTATCGGGGTTGGCTAGTGAAAAGGGATGGGATAAATATGCATGCTATAGTAGTTAAGGGTAAAAACATGTTATTAGGTTTATATTCCTAATTGTGCAATAGAAACCATGCTTAAGATTCATACATGCATTAGAAATCATGCTCTTAGGTCCCATGTTTATTGTTTCAGTATGTGTATCCTTACAAAATCATGTGTTAAAATCTGCTAATAACTAGCACTTTACCATTATGTTATGCGCTGCCATGTACACTTAGAGATCCTGCCTTAGGATAAAAACAACGCTAATAAACAGGTCATTTCCATATCTTCTGCATATTCTGAAAGTACGTGATACTTATGCATTTAGAAAAATCTTGCTTAGGTCCTGTATATACATCACTCAACATTTTTGTGTATTAGATATCATGCCTTTAGAACTGCATTCACATCCGCTTAGGCATCTCTAGTTTAATAGATTAACCCAGCTGGTAATAATTCCGGAATTCTGAACATTTAGAACAACATGTTTAGTAATACAATTCAAACAGTCTTCTCTAAGTAACCCTGATAACTAGAACACTGTTTTACACCTAGGCAAGCCTTAGGTGCTAAATTTGTCAAAACTGGAAACATGCTTGTTTATGTATGTTGCTTAATTATCAACTG